>NW_018128042.1:208003-265560 GCF_001952655.1 Monopterus albus
AAGAGAGGGCAAGAGAAGGAGCAGCGTGTATCTGCAGGAGAGAATGAGGACGTGTCTGTGACAGTGCGCAGACAAAGGATTATAAGCCTGAGGCGGGAAGCTTGAGTTTCCAGCTCGGCTTTATACTAACTCGCTCCAAACACAGAGATCCTGCTGTCAAAGTGTGAATATATGTGGCACATAAGCAGAGAAGAAAAGAGAGCGAATGGAAGATCTATATGAGTGAAAACAAAAGTTTACAATGAGCAAAGCAACTCAGTCAAAAACTAGAAAACAAAATATAAAATCGCAATAAAAACCTACTAAGCATCCAACATTAACATGCAACATGTAATGGAATTTGGTCTTTCTTGATAATTGCACTTGCAAGCGACCAGATGTGTGTTTGTCCATTGTTTCCACTGCATATCACTGAGCTGATCCATGGCTGGCAGAAGCGTGCGGTCCCGTTTATCCTAGCTTGTCAGCTGGGTTGGGCCTTGCACCTCTGGTGGGTCCTCAGTGTGTGAAGCGAGTCTGGAGAGCCATTGATTCCAAGGAATTGATTACCACCTTTTTCTTTTGAAACTGCTTGGCTTGCAGTTTAAAAAAAAATTACCTGTTACAGCAGCTAATTAGCAGATGAACAAGACAGTTTCACCTTGCAATGAAAACCAAGGCCAGTGGTAAAGGAAGAAACTGCGTTCTTTGTCCTGCAGAGAGAGAGAGAATTTAGTCTGGCCACATGTTTTATTGAAAAGATGACAACATGAGACAGTGCTACTGTACCAACTGGTACTAATACTACCGAGTCTGTGGGTAGAGTTCAGACAGGAAGCTGATAAGTACAGGATTGTGGCCCACCTGGCGGCCCATGAAGAACAACATTGCATTAAAACCATAAACACAGAGAGAGCATTTACGCCAAGGCCATGTTCCTCTAAATCTATTATTTTAATAAAAGAAAAAGAAGCTTTAATTTTCACTTGCATCTGGATCTGTATTAGAAGTCAATCATGCAGATGTTTTAAGACCAACAAAATCTTCAAAATATTTGTACAAGGATGATTTTTTTTTTTTTAAGAAATTATGCAGGATGCTTGTGATGACTGCACATGTAATTTAAATAGAACATAATTTGGCAGTTAATTGAAGTCAATAGGTAATATCAAATATTTTTGGAGTTACCCATATATACGTTCAAAAAGTGGCAAAATCTAGATGGTCACCAGTCATTAAAATTTATAAAGAAAGTCTATTTCCTTTCTTTCTTTCTTTTTTGTTTTTCTTTTTGGCCCCTTTCTACTTGAAGTTTGCATTTTGAGATAAATGAAGTGAATATAAGTAAAGGGAGGGCAGATGGATGTGCATACGCACTCCCTCCTCTCTCTCTAAGGAGAGTGTGAAGGGGCAGGAGAGACAAAAACCTGGATGCAGTAGCTAGTTCCTTATTCTTGAATTAGTGAAATAAGAAGACAGCAGTACAGCTCTGTGGTCTGAAAGGGTGAATAACTGACAGATTTTTATTTAGTTTTTAAAAATTTCTCCTTGGGCAAAACCTAATTAGATTGTGGGTTTTTTTATTGAAAATGATTCAATGATTACTTTGTAAATCTTTGTAAACAAAACTCATCTTTTTTCTCTCTTTTCAGAATATAACATTTACTGTTTGCATGCTATTCTATAAATCCTAGTGCATAATCCTGTGTTATCATTTATGATTATGCAGGTCAGAAACAGGCTGATTCACAGGTTGTCACCTAATTAAAAGTACTGTTTTGTGACAAACTTCTGCAGTAACAAGAATTAATGTCCTTCCTCAATCATTCTGTCAGTTCCCAAGCATAACCTGGATCATCCCACCAGAATTAATATTTTGAAGTTTGAACGTCAGAGGAGTGAGGATGGAAGGAGTTACATGCGCTAACAATTAGCTCTGAGGCTTTATTGCGTTCTAATGGTTCTCCGTCATAATTTGAGTGATGGTGAGCTTATGTGAGTAAACAGACAGCATGATGTATTTATTACTGGTGTCACACTGTCTGTGTGCGTATTTGTGTGTGTGTATATCCTCTAGACCTGTGCATAGCAGATGAGACATCTGGGGAGTGTTGTATATAGCCAAACAGCATGCGCACATTGACGCAGATATACACACAAACAAAGATCTTCGCTCCCTACAAAAAGATGCAGATGTCCACTTATGTACATTGAGCACACGTATAGCCACACACACACAACCTTAGCTTACTGAGAGAAACAATACATTCCTGACATTTCTACTGTGAGAAATCATTCTACCTGGTGACTGACCCTTCTTTAAACTGCTAAGGCGGTTTCATAGAGGCTACCGTAAGTGAAAGATAGGTGTTACTGTCCTAGGGAAACACACAACACATACATAGTCTGTCTCTCTGTTGCTCTCTTTTCTCACACACTGTGTCCCTTGGGTGTTGCTGTCTGTTCCTTGCAACTTAACAAGCAGAGGCCTCCAGTAGCAAGAGATGCCGATGGCATTCCCTTTCACCGACTGGTAGTGGGGAGCGATAACACCAATGCTCAGCGTCACCGGGAGAGCACTATGCCATTCCCATTCGCCTCGCAGCACAGACCCCCACTTTACATATTCAAAACTAATCCTCCCCTGAATATATAAAACTGGTTTTATGTATAGAGCAAGATCCAGGAATCACTGAGGGGCATTCCCAGCACTCGGAAGAACACTTGAGCTGATTTTATTAGTGCTTTATATAATTCTGACAGCGATATACACACTGTGACAGGGTGCTGTGTACAAACTGGCCCTCAGATGTAAGGTGACAGCTCCTTGGAGAGAAATAACAGCTGCGCGGGCACTCCTACAAAAATTAAATAGATAAAAAATATAGAATGAGATATAGAAAAGGGCTTTACTGTGGTTTGCTGTGACCACAGTAATGCAGAGAAGTTCGCTTCTCTTCTTAGATTTATTACATTTTAAAACAATTTTATGAGGTTTCCAGTATAGTCCTATTACTTTATTCACTTATCCAAATAATAGCATGTTTTATGGTTATGTAGTTACACTGTTATGTTGGTAGACTAGGTACAGTACTACTTTATGTAGCATGGATCCTGTTTAAGCAATAAAAAACTAATGTAATTTGCTATTCTTTCAGTCAGATATGCTACTGTAACATATATTTGATATTGTCACACAGGCTATATTGTACTATACCAATGTGTCATAACTTTCACATTAGTTTTACATGCCAGAATAGGCCATGTACAGTGCACAGCAGACAATAATATTTTGTTTTTTGTTTTGTTTTTGTTTTTTTGCTCATTGTCCTTAATAATAGTATTATCTAAATGATATTTTTCATGGTGATGACAGTTGCAGAAATATTTAATTTAATTTGACTGTAACATAACTGCATTCTCTGTACCAGTTAGCTAATAGACTAATCCTGCTACTTAAGAAGTCTGTTTCCATTTACCGAGGAAATATTGACGAATGGCTCATTTCCTTTGAAGAGCTCTGTTTTTGCAGGCAGTGTCCTGGATACCAGTGCCCCTGAGGACTCGCTCCTCCCTTAGACTAACATGACCACAGCTCGAGGGGCCAGCGGTTTTGCATAATACCCTAAAATTACATCCAAAATTTGTCTAAATGAACACCTTAAAAAGCAAGTGCCCTGAGCTATAGACACTGCAAGGAACAGAATGTCAAGGTGTGTCCTGTTTGATTTACTGAAGACTGAGACACTGAGCAAGAGTCATGAGAAATTAAATATTTCTGCTGTTTATTCAGCCATTACTGAACTAACTATGTTGACTGAAAGTATTGTTTTTCTGTGTTGCATCATTAGCAAGAAGTAGGAATGGAGTAAAACTGAAGTTGTGGGTGTGTTGTAAAAAATATAATGAAGTCTTTATTGACTTGCATGCTGAACTCTGTTTAAAGAAGTTAATATTAATGATACATTATATGCCCTCATTCAGTCTGTTGCCCAAGGCAGATGTCTGTAACACTGGACTATGTTGAAGGAATCTTCTAGCTGAATCAAAACAATACAAAAAGTTAAACCTACATTCCCATCAGTGTGCTCCAATAAAAAGACATTAAAGGTAGAGTGAGGTGTAGCTTTTCAAAGACTCATTACCTATGAACAGATGTTCCCCAGCTGCCAGCTCACAAAAGCCACTGCTGACAACAACTGTTAGGGCTGAAATTATGCAGGGAAATGAATCTATATAAGCTGGGACCTTCAGAGAGGGCCTCATAACCACTCTGTCTGAAGAAACAAGATGGCTGATGAAGAAATGAATGCAAGAAAAGTCATTATCTTCCCTCCTAAAACCACAGTGGGTTTATGTCCCCCTGTGTCGTTTTTTCTCCCAGGCTAGCATTTGAGTGTCGATGGACTTATAAAAAGATAGGACAAGCCAACTGTGCTCCTTTTGTCTCCTTGCCTCCATATGGGAAGCAGCAGCATATGCAAGAACTGGCTCAGCTTCTGTAAAACTTCCATTAAAGATGCACAACTAAGGCTCTGCCAGCTTGAATATTACCTTTCTCTGCAAATTATTTATGGCTCGGAAAAAACGCTGATGATGAGCATCTCCAGCGACTTGTACAAATAAAAACACTTTTCTCTGCAACTTCAGCAGTGCTTTTTTTTTCTTTTTTGGTATGCACTCAACTTGTTCATAGAAACAAAAGCTATGCAGTTTATTCACAGAGCAAGTTTTTAAGTCCTTTAAATTTAATTACCTCTGCACAGATGAATGTTTTATATTGTGCATGGTTTGTATAATTATATTACCCTTTTTATAATAACAGCGACAGCCGATGATGATAGGAATACTAAAGATACTGGAGATGATTCCAGTGAAATGAGAAGCAGAGAGATACAAAGGTGGAAAGGGCACCAAAGACTGCTCTAATAAGAGACGTGTCATCATCATGATCATGAACAAAGACCCTCTGTCTTGGCTCGCCATGACTCAGCCCACTGTCCATCTGCACATGATGATGACTCCTTGCTGGACCAATATTAACCTGATTTAGCATGCAGAGAATATGAAGAAGGTAACCTTTCCAAAACACCTTGCAGCAACATTAATTGACAAACCGCATCAATTCTCCCTCCTACCCCTCTTTTGTAATTACTCTGCCGCACGTTTGATTGCTACGCCGGAGCTGAGGAACCATGCTTCATTTGCTGTGAGGTCATTGGCAGCCCTCAGAAATGTGAATATGATTTATGCAGAAAGTGAGTGTACTGTGTATGTGGTGTCTCTGTGCGTACTGTCTGTTTTTTATGATATGTGTTGAGCCACATGAGACAGAGAGAGGGTGAGAGAGAGAGGTCCTCATATAACCAGTGTCCTTGGTTATATGTTGCAGGAGGAGATTAATGCCTCCCTGGCAGCCATAGCTCCGTAGCAGGAGGACTTCTCCAAAGTACACTGCGTGTAATTATCTGGCAAATTTATACTAGTTTTAGATAAAGAAGCACTCTTTGGAACATTTTTTCAAGTTTGCTCAATTGCTGTTTTATCTGTGTAATTTACAACTTTAGAAAAGTGCCAGTCTACATGTTGGACATAACTACTTGATGCTGTTATGAAATACAGTGTAAGCTGAAGATGTGCAGAAAAAAATGCAGAAGTCCTTTTGATTTAACTTCTAAGTTATCAGTCATAATTGACTGTATATCGCTCAATTTAATTTTTATATATTTAAAGTAATATTTTGTTGCAGTTGTTGTTGTTTGTAGAAAAATGGACAGTTTATTGTGTTATCATTTCAGTTGTATTTTAGGCAAACCCAGAATTGTGAGAGCTGTTTAAGAGCTGTGAGATAATGTGTCATATAAATCCTCCATTTTTTCTTTTCCTCAAAGTTTATTCTAGGATAGAGCTACAGACCATATGACAATGCTACTCACAGGCCTGGTGGAAAATAACAGTTCCCTTGCCGCTCTCAGTCACTCTTATCCAAGTTCAACCTGTAGTATGAGAGACTTGTGACCTACCCCTGGGGTTTCATGGCATGTGTGACTTTATTATTTTTGTATTGCTAATTTATTGGTAAGTGTCTGTTCATGTTAAGTGTTACTGACTGTAGCATGGCTGGGCTTTTTTTTCTGAAGGTGATTGGCAACATAGAGGGGGTGAACAACACTGCCAGGATGATGCCCTGCCCAGGCTGGGGATCTGCCAGTCAAAGAGAGGACAAGGAAGGTGCAAGTGCTCAGCATAAGCTACGGAAGCGAAAGAAACTCTTTGGGCGTGAGTGTCAAATGATCACCTTGTATATGTTGTTTTTTTATGTTTGAAAGTGCACATGGTCTTCTTACTTGTGCACACCTTCCCTGCCTGCTGTTTGCTTAAACAGAAGTGACACAGTTTCACCAGGCGTTTCATTCCCTTAGGGTCCCATCGTGTTGAACCATTAGGAGGGAGTGGGTGTGGCTCCAGTTTTGCACTGCAGGACCTCAACCAGTGACTGAAAAAGTAGAGAAGGATAGTTGAACCATTATGTAAGTCATATGTGTCTTACAGGTTAAGTTGTTTCCCCAAACCATTTCTCGACTCTGTCATTAATACTTCTAATTTAGTACTGTTACATTTCGTGTTATAAAAACACACTTGATGTATTATTAGTATTTAAATTGAATGCTTCCTTCTGTTTTGTTTGCTGCCTTTATCCTGGAATGGCATTCCTCTTGCAAAAGGAGGAGCGCAGGGCAATGATTCTTCTATTGTATATATCATTAGGATTTACTGGGAGAGATCATAAGTTAAGTCATAGCTTCATATACGTTGATCATTATACAGTAAATTGTGTCCGTAAAGTAGAAAGGGCATAGTAATAATGTGGATTAAATTGAAAAACTATTTCAAGTTAATCCTATTTATATTAATTTGTGTAATATATAGTGTTTCTTTGTTCCACCTTCTTGTGCTTATGTCTGGCCAGACAAGTATAAATGTTCTCCTTTTCTGTCTTTGTGAGTCAGTCATTTCAGAACTGCATGTTTCTTGTAGTACTTTTTAGGAGCTGTACCACTTAATCACAAAAATAAAATGCTTAATATGGTCAAAGGGATAAATGTTGGGAGCCAAAGGTTGACTCATGCAGAATAACAAGAACCACAGACAATGCTATAAATGTGATTGTTATCCCTAATCAATACCAATAGAATATATGACAAGCTATTTGCAACCTGATAATAATGTTCAGCAACGCTTCTGATGAATGCAGGTTGTTACGTGTTCAGAGGTGCCTCAACACAATGAAAGATGAAGATTCTAAAAGTCACTAATCAGAACACCAGTGATAAAATATCCGTATTGGCCTCACATTAAGCAGGATAATATTCAGGCCAGCTTGATTTGTACTGAGTATGTGTCTGCTAGCCGGTGCTCAGTGTAATGAAATGGCTCACAAATCAGGCCATAATGACTGCCTACTTACACATATTGCTTAATTAAAGGTTGTGAGCTTATTAGCATGTGTCTCTGGCACAGGGCGCAGGGAGATGGGGATTGGGGCTGATGTCGTTGAGGGCAGGCTTTAAAGGTTTTATAGATAGCGACCCTATCATACTAAAGCTGTAGCCCCACCTAAAATCAGATCTTAATAGCCAGTCATTGTCATCGATGATGAGTCTCCTTTATGGAGAGCCATTACGGATCAAGTTTTGGGTCTTGCTTAATGATGACAGCAATCACTGGTGCTCGTCATTATCAGGAGCATACCTTACTCTGGCCTTGCGTTGCACTTCCACGTTAAAACCATTACCATCTTGACCTTGGGACATGGTACACAGTGCACTAGGACACACACACATATCCTGCTCTCTCCCTTTCTCACACAGACAGATCAAGCACATTCGTTTCTATTCCACAGAGATCTGATGGAGACTTATTACAATTTTTGGTATGAAGACAACAAAAATAATAATAAACCAAACTCCATTTTTAGATTTAATTATGATATAAAATAAGAAAATGCTGAAAGTTTCCATTATCCTACTGGGAATTCATTGATTGTTTACTACTGTTTATGCAAATTCTCATCAGATATCAACTTCTAGTTTATTTTGGTGTAATTTCAGCAGAGACAGGATGTCTTCAGCTGTTATTTTGCACCCTGCCTTTCTCTCTCTCTGACATTAGCCAGAACCTACAATAATGCACTTCAATTAGAGATCACTCCATTAACAGTGACAGTGCTAAACCTCCAAATTCAATCAGTCCCCTAATGAATATTAAGCAGAGACACTGCCTCTCAGAGATGACAGGAAGTTCTTCCCACTCTCTCTATATGTTGTAACTTACTCCTTTCTTTATTCATAATTTACTTATTCTTTTACTCACTGCCTATATTTTCTATTTGCTATTTCTGTTTGTCCCAATCTGTGTTTTGTGCAACACAAAGTTGATCTCGAGAGCAACATAAATGCATTTTAAATGTGCTGGTCTCCATATTTGTTTTGATGTGGTAATACTTTTACAGCATATAAGTTTGTATATTTTGATGAAGGGCGTTTCTCCTTTTGTTTTTGCTTCTAAGAACATCACCTCCTTTTCACAATGGCCTGTACAAGATTTTCCAGCTGGGGGCAGAGGCAGACAGGACAAAAGTGTTTCAGCGGTTCAAATATTTGATTGGTAATGACAAACATCCTTTCACCGCAATTTAAATTTCAAATTGATCCCTCTGAGCAATTATTTCTGGGGGGTGGGAACATGCCGCCAGGTCTCTGCTCCACACATTTGCTGATTTAAGTTAAAAGAAAAACCTTTTTGCAGAGCTATCATAAGGGAACTGCAACTTTTTGAAGTGCGTGCAACTGCTTAGAGCCATCCCAAACTGGGCATGTTGCTGGAGAATGAGAAAAGAGTGGAAAAATAAAACATAAAAAGAAAAAAAAAACACTTTGTCTAATTCTATATTTATGTAGCCCTCTGCTTGAGGTATTCACATAAAACAGTTTGTATTCAGCAGCACCGTGGTGATCGTTATGCTGCACACTGAGATCGGCAACTCTTGGGGCACGGTTGGCGGGTGCAGCTCAGCCTGATTAATTTGAATTAAAGTTATCCAACTAAATAAAAGGGATTCAAATTCCGACTTTTGCTGCACTTTTTTTTTAAAAGCTTTTTTGATTTTTAAAAGAAAACACAAGCATTTCTTTTGATGAACATCTTACTGTTTTTCTACACGCCTGTATTTTCAGTTTCCCATTATATTACAAAGCATTATGGTCTTTTAAAATGAATAAACACTACACTAAACAAGCAATTAATTGCTTATTTATAAATCAAGGTTTTAAAAAATAATTTAGCTTTTACAATGTGACTACTTGTAGCTTAGAATTAGGAAACACTACTTAAAATCCAAACATGTCTGAGTGCATATCTTTATTTCTAATTTCTGTTGATTTCTTTAAGTGTCGGTCAGATATTGTGTCCAGTGTTGAGGCTCCCTGTGTAAGCGTTTGGTTGTCCAGCACCACATCTGAGACCAGACTTGGGGTAGTTAAAGAGAACTGGATGCACACATGGAGCTGGTGGCACACCTGAGAGAGCCATGTATGGCCCTGATGTGCTGGTCCAGCTCAGAAAACTCTGGACCAGCCTTTCTGCCTCCACTGGTCAGCATCTCTCTTCCCTGTTTGTTTTATTGCTTCAGATTTGAGATCAAACCATCTTCACACTTCATCAGTTGTGCACCCCTCTCCTTACACAGTGTTTGCATCTCATGCATCTTTGTTTTATTTTATATCCACTACTGATGCTACTAAATATGACAGATCATTTGTTCTTCACTTCATAACTACTCAGGTTTTTCTTCAGTTTGGAGTTCTTTGCTCCATCATCTTTACATTTTCGTTGCAGCATTCCTGGCCTCCTCAACTTTTCTTTTCTGTTTCTGTGTGAGATTTCCTATGTGCACACGGCCTTGCAGTCTCAGTTTTAACTATATCCTGTTTATTTGCATAACACCTAAATCATATGAAGTTTTTATACATTTGTATAAGTATAGTATGTTCCTTTTTTTTCTTACCATTCCATCTATTATTTTGATTGTTTAAAAATCTTCACCTCACCTTTAAGATTAGGCCCAACTGGTTATATGAAAGAGCTTGTTCATTTAGCTCCTTTCTTCTGAGACATTTGGCCCCAGCTGTGTGTAACCTGCTACACCAGTGTTACAGTAGCATTTATGTCTCTGTGGTAGAACAATAATATGCAAAACAGATAGATTCTAGACCTCTGTCAGGTTGTTCCTCCCAAACTGTATTCTTCTCCACTGACCCTGAACATGATTTCCTGGTGCTTAACCGTGGAAAACACATACATTCAGGGTGTACGATGATGTCAACATCATGCCATATTTCTGTGGCATCTGGATAGATCATGTGCCTCTCTGCGCATGTATTTATTTATTTTTCTTCTTCCAGAGCAGTGTCATGAAGGCAGATGTCCTGCTCATAGAAAAAATAATTTGCGAAGAGATATGAATATGCAAATTTTGTCACAGTGTGGAACCTTGTGAGTTGGAAACGTTGTCGGCATCTTTCATTATGCAGAGGTCATAGCTTAATGCCAGGCAGCTGGGCCCAGCTTCTTTCCTCTGCACCTCCCCCAACCTCTCCTACCATCTAACACCACCAAACAGAATAGAGCCAAACTTAAAGCCTGGCATGAGGCAACACTGGGGTCACAGACATGTACACACTTACAAATACACATTGGCATATGCAGACCCACATAACTATACAAAACACTTGCATAGCACTGTTGTTTAAAGAAAATCTTGCATTTTTTTTTACCTCACTTATTGTACCAAGACAATTTTCAAACTCTTAAGAAGCACTTACTGAATGCATTGTTTATCTTTGCTCTAATGTCAGTTTCCTGTGCATGCTGGTTCTGAGAAAATGCAAAGTGATTATATTTTAAAAAGCAATCGTCTCAATCTTCCAGGTATAATTTAGGATTATCTGTGTGAGAGTTTGCATGTTTCTCTTTTGAGTCAAAAGTAGGTACAGCTCCGACTTGTTGTTTCCTTTTCATCAGCCCTTTCGTGTTTTGTAGATTGCTGAAACAGCTCGCTGCCGTTCTGTCTCCTCTCAGAACAGCTTTCCTGAAATTTCCACTGGCGTCTGCCAACACTGAGCTATGGGGCTAATCATTAGGTAAACCTGTCTCCATCTCTCTTATGCACTCTTCAAATAATCCTGGGTTTGAATGCTAAAAATGTAATGAACTTCATGGTTCATTGTGTCTGACATTACTTAATTAATGGGTGCATTTAAAGTACATAGCGCCCCAGTAATTGATTTATATGCATGATTTGCACATACAGCTGTTGGTTCCTGTAGGTGACTAATCACTCAAAAAGTGGTTGTGCTGATGATAAGCTAGCTAGGTTGGATGTTCTGTTGGCCAATCCAGCCTTGGGAAAATAGGACCAATTTTTGTTAGCATTGTCTCCTTTGAGAGTATCAAGAGCTTCAAACTTAAAATTATAACTTGGAATTTTAATTTCATAGTTGCTACCAAACACTTATATTAGACTATTAGTCCAGCAACATTTTTTTCTGTAAACCAAGGGACACATCATGCATCAGACATATTGTTTTCAGTCAGGATTTTGTAATGGAGTTTATATGGTTGGCAGAAGATGCACATTACTCCAACTCTGAATGTTCTTTATTTGGTTTATTCACATAATAAAAACACTGTGTATCTCTCTTGCTCATGCATTACATGTTGTTGGAGGGCCCAGTTAGTGACTCTGTGCTACATGCATCCTGCTGTAGTGAATATTTGTTATGTATCCAGACAGTGTGTGCATTATGAAAGGATCACAGTGCACATTTTTCTTTTGGCTCAACATTCCCTTCAGCTGAAGATATTCATGACTTCAGTCATCAGTAAACATTTTGAAACTTTCTGTTGATGGAGTAAGTCAAAAGGATAATGTTTAAGAATGATCTGAATGTAATCATTGCTTATATTGAATGTTTTATTATTGTATTATGGTCATTTCTCCAGGAGTTGGAACTTTGTAGTGTATTCTATTTTAAGAAACACAACTGTAGTGTAATGTAGACATAACTATAATTTCAAATAACAGGCTGTTAGTTGTAATGTTAAGGGGTCATGTCATCTAAATTACATTTTGCTTTATTCTTTAGATTGTTTCATTATTTATTTTATTTATTGGGGTCATGTCATCTAAATTACATTTTGCTTTATTCTTTAGATTGTTTTATTATGTATTTTATTTATTATATAACTTATTTTATTTTATTTATGTATATCTACTTTCCACCAAAGAAATGATCCCCATGAGTCCCTTGGTTACTGTTTTTTGTGGATTATCCAGTCGCCACCGTACTGTTTTGGAAAAAAGGGTGTTGCTGGTATTTTTTTCAAGTCTCTTTTATCAATGCTCTGCACACCATAAAAGGAATCCTATTCAGTTCTATAGCAGTGGAGAGGTATGAGACACCTTATAGGTAGGTATCTAAAAGATGTGGGATAATAAAATGAAACTAGCAGCATGATTACACCAGATGCTAAAATAAATGCTAAACCAATATGCTTTTATAGGAAAACAGCAGACTCTTGACAATTACAGTATGGACCTAATTATTGTTGAAAGCTGTGGTTTTTCTTAATGCTGAACCACCATTTTTTCAGTGTTTGCATCTATCTATTGACCCCAGCCTTTATGCTTAGTCCAGGCATGCACAGTGTGGTTATAATTATTTTCTGTGAAAATCTGAAGGTCGCTGGCCCCTAACCATTATTTGGTTTTGGACAGACCCTCTGTGGAACTCAGATCAATCTCCCACCTCGAGAACATTCTAGCATATTTCTATCACCAGCATATTGATTTTTCCATGAGCAGGCCCCTGTTGTGTGTGTGCGTGTGAGGTATTTTCATGCACGGCACAGCCTATGACACACATACACCTACATGCACTGTACATGGGCTGACACAAACAGACACATACAGAGTTGCACACACATTTATTCATTTCTATAGACACCCATAGGCATTTCTGTGTGTAAAGTGCACACATCAGCATATTTAGTGGCTTTAGATCTCAAACAAACACTCACACACACATACACTCCTTGTTAAAGCAGACGCCAAGTGAACCATGCCCTGTCTGGGGCCAAGTATCTCACTTTCTTTATTACACACACTAATCAATACAGACGGGTCTGGTGTTGCGGCTCGCCATCGTTCCATCTTTCCTCTGCAGCCTCCTTCTCTTCTTCCTCATCCTGTCTTCCTCTCCATCTTCTTCCATCATTAATCTCTCCCTTTCCTTTCTTTGTTCCTGTTGTACAGTATATCTCTCCACACCTGAATTCCATCCATCCATTCATCATCCATAATCCCCTATCCCTTCACCTTAAGCTCCAACCATCACTTCATCCATATGATTGTTTTTGTTGTTGGTATCAGTTTGATTCAGAATAAGAAGAGATAAATATAGAGGGAGAAAAGACGGTGTATGTGTGTATGCATGTATGAGGGAGACAAAAAGAGAAAGAAGGTGTGGTAGCATTCCTGTCATCTATAACATGGCTGGACAGCAGAGAGTGATTTGGATTTAAATAATGTATTAGTTTTTCAGACCTACCATCCACAATGCCTCACAACACTATGAAACATAATATCTTAACAGTATGTGTGTGTGTGTGTGTGTGTGTGTGTGCACAAAGGTGAAAGAGAGAGAGGCTGAGGCACAGTATATGAAATTGCATGTCTTTTAGATGCAAATTGAGTTGCATGTAAAATGGTTTGATGCAGACTGATCGGGTCAAATTGTATTACAGCTGTTGTTTAGCAATAAAGAAAAGAGTCTTTTATTGTCTGTGTGTTACAAACACACACGAAGCCAGGCTGAATTGGAGCTGAGAGCTTTGGCACCTGAGCATTGAGACAAAAGAGGTGGCCGGGCAGAGCGAATGGGGGGGAATAAAGGATTGTGCTGGAATTTGTCAAAAGCCAATAATCATTCTGGTGCAAGAGAGTGAGTACTATATCAGGGCGCCAAATCAATATCACATTACTTTGAGTATGGAAGTATATACAAGACTCATCCAATTGATTATTTTTGATGCTGCAATGGCAGTTTCATTTGCTGAGGCCCACGACAACAACTGCTGTTCAATTACTGGGGCATGTGCGAATTAGAGTAAAAAAAAAAAAAAAAAAATAAAACAAGACAAATGGATATTTATTTTACTAAAATACAGCCTTGCCTGGAATAGAAATGAGGAATGGGATGTCACCATCAAGCTCTGGTTAAAAGATGACTTGTTTCATCGGACATTGAAATTTCATGAATATATTTTCCAACGGCCCTGGAAAAACAGAATTCATCATGAAGTTTGTACAGGCCATAATGTCATAGTGAAGATTAGTCACCTTCCTAATGCATTGTGCTGTTGTTAAGCATATGCCTCCCCTGACTTGGTTACAAGGTGTGATGGTTGAATGTAGCTTGAGCCTTTTTTTAAAACCACACAGTTGCAGGAGTTCCCGTACTTATGGTTTTTGTACATTTTCTCCTCCAGTGTTGATTCTTGTATACAGGATTTAATCATGAAATTACTACTACGAATTAATAATAATAATCATGCATCAAGTCTTTCATCCACAGTTCAGACTCTTTATACTTCCTTTGGACTAGTTCCACCCTAAAAAAACTTTCCTCCTTAAGTAACATCAGTTCAACTGTTGCTAAGAATGGTATCTACCAATGAACTCCTTCTTAATGGCTCTAAGTCTTCATTATGGGGCCATCAGGAAAGACAAGCCACAGCAGCTCCTTGGATGATTAAAAAGTCATTTCCTTAACTGTCCTCCCAGGATTTGCAAGCTTTTTTTGTAAGAAAACATTAAATTGCTCCAATCAAGCATAAACGTCTCCTGCTTGTGGTGTAATTTGTACTGCTGTTCATGTGGTGGGCACTTATTTGTCATCTTTTTCCTTTGGCGCCTTTCCCAACTGCCGTGATCAACAATTTGTGGTTTAAATTGTTACTTATGGATGTGGAGACAGATGTGAGAATGGGAAAAGGAGAAGAAGAAATGAATGAGAGATTAATTGAAAAATGGGAAATAGTTAAGAGTGGTTCAACTTTAAGTAGTAAAAAAATCATTTCTACTTATCCTTGTACTTTTTGCTAATAGTTGTGTAGCATTTTGTTGCCTCATGATACACGGTGTTATTATAGAAATACAGTATCACACCAGCAAAAGTCCACTCTTTCTTTCCTATCCAGTGATTTTGTGCCCGCTACCTCTATGCTTTTGTGTCTCTGTTCTCCCCCAACCACTTTGTTCTTTCACACAATGACCTTTAGTGCTCTTTTCTTCATTGCTAGGACAGGCCAGGGCCTGGCATCTGATAGAATCAATATTCTATTATGATAGTGCGTGGAGCGTGTGGGCCTTTACAACTCTGCTGTAATAGTCTATTTCATCCTGTTGCAGCCATGGCCTGAGGGATCATCCAGGCATCTCCAGGCTCTATGCTCCCAGCATCACCCCATTTCCATTAACGTTGCAGGCCTCTGCTTACCAGCGGACAATCTGTTTGACTGATGGATGGGGTTGAGAAAGAGTCCAACCTGGGTGCAATGTGTGTCAATAGACTGTGTAATAGCCAGACCTGGATGAAATGTTAGTTAAATGGCTTTCCGGTTTAAAAAAAAAAAAAGCGGGATACTTGTGCTTCCTGAAGGTGATATCAAATAATACTTGAAAACATTACAATAGATAGGTGGGAAATATCCAACCCACTTGATGATGCTGGTGCTACTACCAAGTGAAAAATGTGAGTTAATTCATAAAAAAACATTATTGTCTCATACTTTCACCCTGGTTTGTGGGTGTGTATGTGTGTGTGATGACTTTAAAACATAAAGTGCACTAGAGATGGACCATGATGCAATGCAGGGCGGCCCTACATGCAGTTAAACATCATGACACCAAGTAGGCCCCCATAAAAGTTTCATGGCATTACAGCTGCCTTTCCCAAATAATGAACTAGTGTGAGTATTTTACTCAGTCAAATACAGTTACAGTTTAAATGTCATTTGGACATTGACTTTTGATGTGAATTTTTAATCTTAGGCAATAAACATTATGAGGTTAACAGGGCACACTGAAGGAAGCAATGCCATGCCATCTTGAGAAACTCCCCTTGAACCTGCATTAGAATACATTTTACTCTAAAATTACAGAAATTTTCTGAGTGAATTTGTTATAAGCCACAATATTTGTAGTAACAGAAGTAACGAACAGGTCCTCTAAAGTATGTGATCAGTCCAGAAGTGCCAGTTGTATTCCTTTCAAATGTTTTACCACACAAACCTACTGGAAAACACCTGCCATTTTTATCTCTATAGTCCCACTTACACCTGAGGTATAGTACTGTATATCTTTCTGCAAAAGATGTGTTCCTGACAGCATTCACATTTTTCATTCCCCCAAACTCCGTCCTCACCTCTCCATTTGATGGAGAGTTGGGTGACTGGAGGTGTGTGATGAGGCCCCACTCGTCTCATATTCATCATGATGTAACCGTGAGCAACCCGGATTTAAATTACCTTCATCTGGCATCATTCCAGCACATGCTATAAATGAGGTAATCATCCTTGACTATAAAATTTGCATTTTCAAGACTTAATTGCTATCATTACATTTTTTGCCTAATTCTATTAATTTAACAGAATGGGGGATCAGATGCTTTTTTATGGTTATAATTTGCAGTAAAACAATGCATTCTCAAAGTAGGGGGAAAAAAGTCTTGAGCAGAAAAAAGGTGAGCTGATCATCAGGACCACTCTGATCTCTTACTGTGAATTTCTGTTATTCCTTTGCCTTTAGAAAAGGAGAAAAATTTCTAGCCAACAATCACTTAAAATTCATTACATGCAGTCAGACAAGAATGTGTGTTTGTGTAGGGCGGCATAAAAAGTACTGAAGACAGAAAATGCATCAATTATATCCCCCATCGCACTGTGTGGACTAACCAAATCTTTTGTCTGAATAACGTTAACTGGCTTCTTTCTTTTGCCACCTTTGTGCACATATGTACATGATGTCAGCTGTACTCAGTAGTGCCATGGTGGAGAGCATGGCGGATGACATGGAAAAACAGAGCCATCAAATCCCATTTATGCTTCCTGCAGTGACCTTGCCACAGACATCTATGAGGCTCAGAAGTTAAGTGCCAGCAACATTCTGCAACCCCCTGCACTTCCTCACACTCTGCTGACCTTAAAAGTGTGGCCTTGATTGACCGCTGAAAACACACACAAGCGTTCTGGTCCTCCCTCTATTTGCACTTCTGTTGCAATGTCCTGCTTTTGCCAGGCTACAACTGCTCATAAGTTTAATTTCACCAACCAGATGTAGATTTATTTGCAAATGCTGCAAGTAGCAGCTTTGCAGACATGTTGCAGTGTTGTTTCCGTTGACAGATAAAGACAGCAAACTGCATCACTGGCAGGAGATGTGATAGGTATATGTGTTTTGTTACAGACTATTTTATGTATTTCAGTCTTTTACTTTCTGCTTTCTTTTGAAGGTACTGTATATAGTCTACAGGGGAGCACCCCAGTTCGGTAAATATAAAATACCTGGATAAATACAAGGAACACATTTAAAGTATGTAACATCATAAGATATTGTAACAAATATTCCAAAGTCGTCATGTGGCTCTCTAGCCTCAACATGCAGCTATTTTACAACACTGTAGCCAAAAAACAAGCAGTGGGCTCAGGAGGTGGCATTCTTTTCAGGACATTTCATAAGTTTTGTCTCCTAAAACCAGTGCCTTTTAGTCCGAGGATACATACATGTCAAAAAATTGTGCTAAATGAGTATAATATTTAGTCATTTATTTCATGCTCAAATTCTGACTGGACATTAAATGAAAAAGTTAAAGAACAATTATTGAATAATTAAGTGCAGATATTAGTGTATTGGTCTATCAAGAATGTGCCAACAATACAGTGTGTTTCGAATGTTGTTTCAAAAACAAATTAATCAATAACTGAAAAAGATCTACAGTTTTCTTAAGCAACTCAGTAGGAGAATATGTGAGTAAGGCCATTCTTCCAAGTCTCCCTCTCCCTATCTAGTTGTCCTCTGTGCCGCTCATTCTGACTTCTGCTGACACTAACCAGGTGGTGTCGTCACAGTGGGTTTCCTTGGAGCTTTCAAACAGGTGGTGGGTAAGACCTGACATGCTGGCCGTGGTGCTTAACGTAGCGTTGAAGAAACACTGAACTTTGTCTTGACTATGTCAAGCAGCATCAGCTCAAGCCCTGGCATGAGCCACAGAAGACCACTTCCTTCTCTGGGCTTTGTTTCAGTGTCTAGAGTGTGAGTGTGTTTTCATTACAGATATGATTGTAAGATGCTGTCAGATAAGTACTGACTGGGGATAATCAGAGCATTGGGGAGATGGGCACCTTAGACCCCATTTACACTTGGTATTAAAATGCATCTTAATGCATCCTGGCTGATCGGATCACAAGTGGACACCGTTAAATGCAAGTGTAAACGACCACCGAGACAGACTGTGATCCAATCACTGAAACCACTTGTGGAGGTGGTCTCACATATCGTTTGTAGTGTAAATGTTAATGAGACCTGATGCGTCTCCGACAAGACAATTACAGGAAAATACATCGTCACTGTAGGACGTGGCAGCTGCTTTGTGAGAGTGCACCAGTGCTCAACAAAAGAAAAACCTGAGAGAAACCCGTGAATCTATTGTGAATGCTTTCATAATACATCCATGTACAAAATCTAAGGCTTGTCTTCTACCTCTTCTTTGATCAGGGAGATTAGTGGTGCTTGTGTGGTTACAGTCTGTAGTAATAATTGTACCTGCAGCAGAAGTGTCGCAGAAGTAGGAAAATCTGAACACAATTGGTCTGCCGGACACTTGGAGATGCAGGTATAAACAGTAATGTGTCTCGCTGTCCACTTCTGATCCGATCATCCAAGATGCATTGTAAAACCAAGTCTAAGACTTGGTGTGTGACATGAGTCAGTAACTGTTCAACACTTTTCAACACTGACATTATGCAGTGTTATATGTGGAGTGCAGCAGCATCAGTCTGTGGCCAACTTAAGCCGCTTTCATAAGATCAATATACTGTACAACAAGATAGATAAAGAGTGTAATTTCCACAGCACCATGGAGCCTCAGCTTGATTTTGATGTGATCGATTTGTTGTCTGTGCATCTAGGTTGAGTTCAGCTTCTTTGTTTGGCTCAGACCGTTTTCATCCATCCTTCACATTTCCAAAAGAAATCATTCATGAATTTGTCCTTGGGATTAAACCAATAGTGTTGATCATGCACAAATTCCTCCTCCCCCATAAGTTGTTGTAATCGTGAATTTAGGTCGGCGAATTCCTGAAGTGTAGAACTGAAGTCAACCCTTAACTTATTTTTAATGATGTCAACGTTTGAGTCATCCACCATCAGTTCCTCAATTCGCTCCACCATTTGGGTTAGCTGAGCTAACTTCTGTCTACGTGCATTGATTTGCTTGTCTTTGCATTCTTCCTTTGCTTTCTCCATTTCACCAACATGTACATCCATGTCCAACACATGTTTCCACTGTTATATGACGACTGATTAATGAATCGAAAATAGCTTCAACATTGTCTTTCACATGAGTACACTCCAACCTTTAGCCTGCTAGTCTCTCACAGCCTTCATTTTGAGCTTCGTCGTTGTAACTTTATGACATAGCAAAATGCGAAAGAAACTTAAAGCTTGTTGCTGATGAGTCCTTTTCCTTCTGCCTTTCAATCATGCGTTCCAAATCCACCTCCGTGAAGAGCAAGTTTTTTGACAAATGTAATTTCCACAGCACCATGGAGCCTCGGCTTGATGCTCTTATGTCCATTTGTTTCACATCCATGAATCCACATGAAACTCTTCTTTATAGTTTATAACGTTTTTACTTAAACAAAACTCAACATTGTCCACTTGAAGTATAAAATGACAATGTAAAAAAACGAAAACAACAACTCGAGAGATAGCCATAAAGCGAGAGTCAAAAAACTGTTTTGCTCCACAGTTCCTAATCGCCACGTATCTACTGCCTTTCTCTCACGAAGGCCCCCCTTGTTCCGCCGAAAGCCCCTCCCCCACCTCCAAATAAATTTAACAACTTATTAGGTACAAATCAGCATTATCAATACATGCATTTTTACATCTAAGAGAATAAACAATGAACTTGAATAGTTTATGTTATGAATATTGCTCCCACTTATTTAATGTGAATCAGATAAATTAAAGCTTCACCTATGAACTTAAATTACTCAAGTCAACCAAAACGCAAATTACATTTAGGCTCCTACAAAGAGAAATCTTGAGTTGATACTTCATTAAAGCATTTTGAAGTATTGTGTTTGTATGCAGGTCCCAAGTAAGACTTTGAGTACCTCCAGTATTTAAATACAAAGCTAGGTAGTGCTGGGGAAAATCAACAACAAAAAAACAAGTTCTAACCTTTGAAAGGTTGAAAAGAATAAAAAAATATATATTTTTTTTTTTTTACAGGAGTTGTTAATGCCAAAATCAAGAGCTCATTTGACTCAGTAAAATCTCAGCCCTTTGCATACTGAAACAGAGAGGCATTTTGTTGATGGAGCACTGTACTTGACGCTCATCTGTTGTGCAAATTAACATTTAATAGCCATATGCATTTGAATATGTTTTTTGTGACACAGTAAGAAACCCGCAACATCGACTACATATACAAGCTGAGGAGAACGAGGGATGGGTTTTGGCCACAAGCGCTTTCGCCCACCGCGAACATTAATTGTTTTATGAAAACTAACTGCAGTGCCCATTTTTCAACATTGTTTCTTGTTTTGTTTCATCCTGTAAACAATTCTCATTTGACGGCAGAAAAAAAAAACAAAAACATTTTCTATGCCCTGGAGTTAACAACCTTGAAAAAAAAGCAAAATTAAAGGAACAGTGGGAGGATGATGAAGGCAGAAGATGGTTGTGCTTTGTCACAAGTATGAATTAAAGAGATGGTTGGTGAGTTGTAGCTGCATAGCTGACCAGAACAGACTGCCATCATGTCTCTCTAATATACAAGCTGCACATTCTCCAGCCAAGTCAGTGAAACCCTCTTTGAATACTAAAGACACATAAACATGAGAATTATAACTATTCAAATCTAAACATCCAGATACACACTTTCTATGGAAGTTGTTATACCATAACTGGCAACTTCTGTTAACTGGCTCTGCCTCCCTTGTGTTTTATCTCAGCAGCATGACACCATCTGTCTACTGGGTGCTGTTTGTTTGCTTGAGAGCAACCCATTCTGCCACTCCTCAGGTGGTACACACAGCGTTTTAGAGGAGTTGTCATGAGGCGTGCAAAAGGTGGCAATAAGCCAAGTGGATGTCATCAGTAGCTTTAGTGTTAAGTGTTCAGAGAAGAGAAGCAAAGAGAAGAAGCCTTCTTGTATCTGTGTGTTTATCCAGAGAGATAGTGCGCTCTCCCTTCGGTGTGACAGATGTGATAACCATTTCAGAACAGTATTTAGCACCTGCAGGTCAGGTAGAGTTAGACCTGGTAAAACAATACCCTGTGGAATCCCTCATGCAAACCCTGATGTTGCATTAAGTAGTATGTTATGTGTGTTTTTGGGCCCCAGCTAGACGGCATCTCCTCCAGATCGAGACTGATGTGTGCCGATTGGTTGCCAGTGTGAGCTCAGTGGCGGCTTGGCTGCGTCAGGTGAAATTAGCATCAGTGAAAAACCCTCAGACCTGGCAGATTCATTAGAGACAACCTCCCCCATCTCAACGCACTGACAGCCCTTCACACTTACATCCTTACACACGCATACACACACAGACAAAACCCGGCATTCCCATCTCATCCCACAGCTCTAAATAATGATTCCCAGGTAGAAGTCACACCAAGTCCTAAGAAGTGTATATTCATGTGTGTGAGTATATGTTTTAAGTGCACATGTGTGTCTTCACTTAATTTTATGGTCACTCTACTCAAATGACATAAAACCACCTTATGTACTCTTGGGTAATTTTATATTTAGACTAGGTGTTCGTTCTTTTGGTTTTAAACTCTTTACTTGACTCCAGGAGAGCCCTGCACAAGAATTCCTATACTGTATACCAAAACTGTCTGTTTATGTATAAATGGCAAATAAAAATCTTGAATCTCGACATTACTGCAATAAAATTGAATGGACAAATGTGGGTGAACTACACACATAGGCTATGCATGCTCATGTGCACCACGCCAAGCTGAGTTGTGTTTTCACTTTGTGCTCTGTATTCCCACAGATTTCTTGCCAGTGGTGGCATGTTTCATGGCACAGCTCATGCCAGTAAGATGCTCAGGGATAGTATATTACTACCTGATTTGCATTACAGTGGAGCCTGTATTCTCCCGCTGGACACAGCATTCACACTACTGAATTTGGCATTATCCCAGATTTGCTCTGGCTGGTGAGAACCAGCTTGCAACTGGCCAGACAGACTCAGACACATTTTCTCCCTTGCTTCCTGAAATTGTCTCTACTCTCCACTTTCATTCCCATTTACTCACCTAACTTGCATCTCTCCCTCCTTCCCTCTTTCTTTGTCAAACAAAAACATCTCCTTACTTCTTTCACTGGCTTCCTCCCTGTTGTCTTTGAATTCATTAAATTCAAACTTTTTCTGACACATTATAAATGGCACTTTTACTATAAATGTATTAAAGTCATGTATTCAAATGTGTCTAAACATGCATTAGCAAATTTATTACCATTTCTAGGTCATGGTCGCTATTTTGGTAGGATCAGAATAAGTGCATCAGTAGAATCATTTTGTGGTAGCGTGTACATCTGCACGCTGGATCAAAGCTGTTGACTTTGAACTTGAATCCAATTGCCCCCATGAGAACTCCCTTAATCCAGTGCTTCCAAGTTTAGGAGCATGTACTGTAGCTGCAACACAGAAGCGCTGCTCATTAGAATTAGAGACATTAGTTACGACCAAAGGAACACTATTTCATGCACATCTCCCTAAATGAATAAATGAAGCTTTGCAAATCCTCCACAGCTTTTAATAGCTGCCACCAATATTACAGGTCACAAATGAGTGCACCCTGAAACTAAGATTTGGCTGATCAAACACAGGCTGAGATTATCACTGTTATTTACCCTTGTGTATCACTCTGGTATAAACACACTTATGTAAATGACATCCCTCTATAGTAATGCACTTTATAATGATTTATACTAGCACAATTCATGGAACAGAAACAGCTCCAAATGCACAATCCATTTTTTTTACCCCACATTTTTCATCTTTCATGTTTGCAGCACAGAGATTTCACTTTTAAATGTGTACATCCATATACACTGAGTCACAAAGATTCAAATGTTCCACCTTTACTAATCAATTATAAAGTCTTCAGTAAATAATACAGTGCATGTCTAATTAACTGACATTCCAGAAGCTTTTTGGGGCCTTGCCAAAGAGAAGTGGAGCTTACACATGTATTAATCCTCAAACACACATATTTGCATCCGGACTTGCACAGACACCTAGAAAAAATGCAACTCTAATAAACATAGTTACAGGTACTCAATGTATTGATGAATTAAAATAAGGGATTACTATGTTTATTGCATATATGCTTCTGTGTGTAGGTGTGCGTTTGTGTGTGTGGGCACTGCTGCCATGCACACAGGCAGGCCTCACATTGCCCACAGCTACTTGGTAAGGATTCCCGATAAGGAGAATTAGTCAAAACTTGGGAGCTGCCAGTCAGTGCCAATTAAACTTTAATCTTGGGCTGAAACAGGCACAAATAAATTAAACCCTTGTGAGCGGCAATGTGCGCTCTCCTGATAATAGGTGATTGAAGTCATCTCGGAGTGTGGCTGCATGTTTCCCGGCTCAGCCAAGGCAGGCAGAGGGGCCGGGGGAACAAGGGTGAGGCTGGGGATGGAGTGAACTGAAAGGAACTCTCAAAGCTGACAGAAGCATACTGTGATACATGCACACAGGAGCACATAAATAAACAAAATCATTGATGCTGAACTGCAAAAAAATAAATAAATAAAAATCACCACACTTGCCTCTCTTTCAAGTTACTAAAAAAGGTTTGGGCTGTTGACATGCCTGATAATGGTAATTATCTTATTACAGTATGGAAGCTTTTGAAAATTAGAAGTATCGGTTCTTACTGTGAACACAATATAATTGTTCTTTCATATAAATACACAAATATTTCCCAGCTATATACTGTATGTACTCACATTGTAAATGGATCTGTGGAGTTATCAGTAGACCTCCTTACACCTCTTTTCACGGTCCATGCCTAAATACAGTAGTAGAAATGCCACCCAGGCATACAGTTGACCTCTGTAGGTTCAACTTTATAACATAAACCCAGTCTATTTATTGCAAATGTCTTTGTACAATCATGGGAGGGAATCATATTGGGCGTTGCCGTTTGTGGTGGAATTTAATAGTCAAACCATGCATGACACTCAAGACTACCAAATGATATTTTCAATCATGCTTAGTCATGGAAAACAGAATACAAACATCAACTGGTGATATTAAGAATAAAGAAAGATCTGCCCTTCACATTAGCCATAGGAAATACTTTTAATGCTGCAATATTCAAAAGTATGGTTGCTTCCATGCACAGAGAGGGGGGGTATTTCATTAATATTTTTTAATGAATTAGCACTCTTATCTCTATTTCCTGTGCCTGACCTGTGCCAGCTTGGTGTTTAATTTCAAAGTAATTTTCTTGCTATATGAGCATGTTGGTTACGTATTAATGTCATGGGCCTCATCAGCCAATGCCATGATTTATTCCAGAGTACTGGTCACATTTATCCTAATATGTGAAAAAAAAGCCCCAGAGAAATTCTGTAATGATAAAACAATAACATTAACAATATTAGCAACAATAATGAAAATAATTGCTGTTGAAGCAACAATGGTAATCACACATAGAGAAATACCTCTGTGTTTGACCGAATCATACACAATTACCATGCATGTGTATATAATATAATTAATTCTATGTCTGAGCCTCTTAGCCTGAAGCAATCAGCACAGAATCAGTTTTGTATGTATAATAGATCAGAGTGCAGTTCATGAATAAAACAAACGTGGGAAGTGTGAAACAGTGACTGTGAATGTTTGTCTTTGGACAGCAGAATCAAAGTGAACATGTAATATTGTGATAATCTATAGTTGATGAATTTAAGGGGCTGACTTGCCTTAGCTAAGTTCAGCTAATTTCCAGACATGGCTTGCCTCCATAATTGAGTTTCCAATAACATTATGATTATTCCAGCCCACATGATAATTGAATTCAAGGTATTTTTTTCTTAACACTGCAATATTGTAGATATGTGATTATGCATTTGCATGTAGATTTCAGTGCCTTCCTGAAACTCATCACTTTTCTCCTAACCTGATTTTCTATATTGTAGCATACATTTGGCCCATAACAAATGATGGGATCCCCTCTCGTTATGAGCATAGAGTCAATTATTCCAAAAAGTTCATTTTTATATCAATTTTTACCACCCGTAATGATGCCAGGAATATTCCTCCCAAAAAAGTCTTGCCGACCTGTTTGTCATTCTCATTATGTGCTAAAAGTGAATATTTTTACTGTTGAACTCATCAAATTCATAACACTGCCAACACTCCTCCCGCACTTCCAGTTTGATCCTGCTTAAGAAATGCTATCAAACTTAGACACCCTGGCCCCAATGCTCATCTGTTGCATAATGTAAACTGTATAGGCAGGAGTGGCGCGGGTGTGAATGTAATTTTAATTAGACTGATCAAGCCCCCACAGATTCAACCTGTGCATAGGGGTACAGTAGGGCACCAAAGCAGAGCACGGAGCTGGCTGCTGAATATGGAAGTACTGCAGCAAAATCCCCTTTCCTCACAGCTCTAGGTGAACTAGTTGGCATCTTCAGTACCCCTGCATAAAATGAATTTTTGACAATGCAGCACTGAGAAATTGGTGCAATCATATATGCATAGCAGCATAAAATAAGCAGACCACCTACAAGCCCCTCCAAAGTGGGAAATTATTTTTCATATAACCCTGTATCAAGGTCTGCCTCTCACTCACACTGGAAAGAACCATAGCTTTCGAATGTGATGCTGAACATCACCAGCACAAACACTGCATGTTTATGGGTAAAGTAGATAGCGCATCAGCACTGGCCTAGCAAAGGGGGATGTCTGGGCAACTAGTCGATGCTTTGAGCTACTAGGCGCACATGGATGGCTGTGAATGGAAGCTCTATCCATTCTCATAATTCGGAGTAGCCACAGGGCCTGTACAGTTAGGAAGGCACCAGCCAAGACATTATGCCAGAGTTTAGCTGTTGTTTTGCATAAATGTTGAATCATGCTAGTGTCCTTTTAGTGTGTGTAACAACAGCTCACATTGATATTGATTTAATGCTCACTAATATTTAAACTGCCCTGGGGGATCAATGCTGTTATAAATGATTTACTATGGTCTAATAGTACAGATATAAATACAGCCACATACTGTAACATAGAAAATCAATTATATGGTGTTTGATTTAACTTTTTTAGAATGTTGGTAAAACAGACCACAAATGTTTTTTTTTTTTTCTAAACTGATCTTATCTATAAATTTTAAAACGTGCTGCCTTCTATTACAAAAAGAACAAAGAGCATTATTTACCCTTAAAAATTCTCGGATGCTGTAGTTAAGAAATTATTAAAGAAAAGACAACACACTATATTGTTCATGTTTTAGTGATATTAATGATCACTGTCAAGCAATATGCACATAAACAGGTGACAAGTGACAAACAAAAGGAAAAAGTGTCCGTAAGGTGTTGGGCCAGCGCAACCACAGCTTTAAAATTCTGAGTAGCTACAACTTTACCTGCACTCTGGTTGCACATTTGTTACATTCTAGCCTTGTATTGATGCCCAGGCTGCAATAACTGCACTCTGACTTGGTAACCTGTAGACACTAAATCCCACTTAGTGCATTCCCTGTCACAGAGAAAATGCCAATGACAGCTAAAGCAAGAGAGCGATATCAGAGGAAAGCAAGCTGGCAAAATACTGTAACTACAGCCTTCCTTAGTTAAAGCAAAATTAACTTAACTGATTCATTTCTCCTACATGTAAATTTAAAAAAAAAACATCACTTTTGATGAGCTGGCATCTTGGTTCATTTAAGTAGTTATTGCACGTTACTAAATGAGGTAGTAATGTAGTTAAATCCGAGCTCAGCCTGCAAAAAGTAGCTAGTTAGCTAGCAGGTTTCAGTAGCTTCTATCTCAGCTTGTATGGTGTGGTTAAATGCACATATTTAAATATTTTAAACTGTATAGTTACATATTACATTGATATTGGATATATTATAGTGATTCCAATATAAATATTAAAATTAGATAGACAGACAACTGACAAAACAAAAAAAATTGAATTCACTTTTGAGACTTTAATTTTTTTTGTGAAATATAGAGTTTATTCAAATCAAACATATGAGAAGTTTAAGCAGGACATTTCTTTTTGGTGCAGCTACCAACAACTCATAAATTTCTCATAAATTAACAATTTATTTCTATATTGCATGGACGTTTCGGGCAGATGCCCTTTCACAGCGTGCAAGACAGCAACAACACTGCACCTAAACACAGGTGAACTAAACACAGGCCATAACATACCTGTATGAGTCACATCAAACCATTCAGTGCCCATTTGTGCTTTGCATGTCATCCTGGAAGAAAGCACTCCTTAATTCAGGTTTTTCCCATTGTGTATGTGTGTGTGTCATCTGTCCATATTTCAACTGAATTCCTAGTCAAAATCATCTTTGTTAAATGTGTCGAACACACAAGGAATTTAACTCCAGCACAGTGGCTCTCAATGCGCTTGTGTGAGCGTGAGTCAACCAGGAAAAAAATAAATAAATAAGAAAAATAAAGTATGCATATATAAAACAAAATAAAATAAATAACGTATGCGCAAATAAAATAAAGACACCAAACAACTATAAATGTGAAGGTTTAGAAACGTACAATGGTTATATTTACAAATGTAAGAAAGAATGGGTAAAGAAAAGCCAGAAAAAAGAAAAAAAATGAAGAAAGTTTGAAACAACTTTTAACAAAACATGACATGCGAATGAGGGCTGAGTTCTCATTTACATACAGTGACATTTTGCAGAGAATATTTCAACGTTAGTCTGAGCTGTAATGAACTCCTGCCAGGGAGCAGTCAAGGAATAATGTTTCCATAAAGGTAAGCTGTCCGCATCTCCTCCAGGAGAAATATGTGGAGGAGGAAAGGAGACATTTTTTCTCTCTTCTACAGGGTTGGGTGTTTGGTAACAAAGCGGTATTTTTCTTTCAGCATGTTTCATCTATCTTGGCCCATACTAATTTAGAGTATTTTTCCACCCTTTTTACAGGCTAATTGCACACAGAGACTGTGAATTTGTTAGTGGTGACACCTTGCCTACCCACTGGGAATGCATCTCATTACCAGACGCAATGTCCAGAAACATCAGATATTATTAGCTGTCATTAATCTGCCCTATATAGTGAAGGGGGAGAATGGTGAACAGAAGGGCAACAAAGGACGCAAAGAGACGGATATAATGGCTGGCAAGGTCAAAGTTCACAAAGGTTAGCAAGAACCCAGGTGAGCAAGAGGTGGTGGAGATTGAGAAACAAGTATGTTTGGATGGAGTTTTAATCTTCGTACAGACCCACAAATACCAACTCATTCCACCAATATCTACAGATAGTTTAGTCTAAACTGTGAAACAACTGAATATTGGCAACACCACACATTTCACAAATTCTCACACTCATGACCGTACCAAAAAGAAAAATGGAGGTCCATAAAAAGCCTCTCTCATTTAAGATATTTACTTGGAAAAGACGAAAAAAGCAAACAAACAAATCAGAGTAAAACTGTTGATTATATAATATGAAAAACAAACACTGTAATCTCAGTAGAGAGAGCATGATAATTGTCTACTAAACTGCAGGTCTACAGCAAAACCTGGAACTATATGATAAATAGTAATAAATGTACAGATCTCAAACACATCACAAAGCAGCTATGGACTTACAGTCATACAGTATGCACAGTGAATGTTTTTTAAACAAATCAACTAGTTGGTCTGTTTTTATCATGTTTCAAACTGTTTTGTTCTCAGTTCCACTTTAATTAAAGTGAATATGAAAACCTTAAACTTGATTTTCATAAGAAATTCATTCTCTTTCAATGCAGACTTATTGTTGCCCAAAAGAGTGTGCTTTTTCTCACACAAATATTTAATTTGATACAGCATCTTTGGCTGTTTCTCCAGCACAACCACGCCTGAAGACTGCTACATGCATAGTAGATAGGATTAGACCTTCTAAGCAGATTTAGTTGAGGAAGGGTTAACACAGATTCCCATGCTTTGCTGAACAAACAGGACACTGTCTGAAGATGCAGGAGCTAACTTGGCTCGCGTTATTATTATTATTATTTTCTGCAGTTGAGATTGGGATGGAGTGAAGGGGTTCTGTACTGCTTTTTTGTAGAAGAAGCACATTGTGGCCTCATGTCACCTGGCTGTTTGAGCACAATAGAGTATATCGCCAATGACTCAAAGTTCCTCTTTAAAAACTATACAGCACATCTGTCTGTAAATTGAGTTTCCTCTATGTGCCAATTAAGGGTGGTTTATGTAGGCAATGAGGAGTTCCAGTACAGTATACTCTGATATCCAGGGTCAGTGGTCCTCCACACACCCAGCCACCCCTTTCTTCTTCTATTTCACCAATGGATGAAACAGAGGAAGAAACAGACACCCAAATTAATGCCACATTACAAGGAACAGTTTCTCCAGACAGAAAGAGTGGAAAAAAAACAACAACATTTCAAAATGAGGTTAGGTTTGCATGAATCAGGTGTTTCTCTTCTCCTTTATTTGTAATAAATGAGCTTGTAAATTGAACTTTCTAATGGTGTTTACATAAGGCCAAGGTAGCTTAAAGTCATTAGACATTGTGGCACTTTTTTAAATTTAAATTGGCATTTTTATTGGAAGGCCAATCAGGACGCCTTAATTTTTTTTACTGGAGAATTTGAAAAGCCCCTAAAGTTTACTAGCTTAGACAGAAGAAAGCTGTAAAGGCTACAGGGAACACAAAAAATATGCATAAAAGTATAAATGCTGTAAATGTTTATTATTATTATATTGTGATATATTTATTATTTATTGTGTGTCTTAGAAACTAAACTAAAATTTCTAGATATTTGTTAACCCCCTTTGGGACAACGGCTGATTTTCTAAATGATCAAATTTTAATAGGCACCACAGTAATAAGTGATGGTTTAAGATTTATTTATTCCCTAATAAAAGAATGTAGAAAATCTTTCTTTCTTAAACTTTACACATATAAATGCTCTTGCTTTTAAGAAAAAAAAAGAGCTTAGAAAGTCTGCTTGCAAATATGACTTTGCCAGGAGGTACTTGCTGTCTGTCTTTTGTCCACAGCTATCTTTATTGCCAAAAGTGAATGTTGGCGGCATCCCATGTGGAAGCAATGGGGGCCTGGATGCCCAGGACTCAGCCAAGTGGCAGTGATTGTTTTCCATGTCGGGGGCATGAAAGCTGGGCTCATTTCAGACTAATCAAAACCCCCCAAAAGGTCTCAGTATAAATCCTGAGATTTGTTTTCCTCTTCTTCCTCCCCCCACCCCCCCACCATCTTCACAATTATGCACACACATTGCCATAAATCTAATGCGCTTTCATGATCTGTGAGAGCGGAGTACATAAAACGTGTTTGCTGGATTTGCATACAAACATACTTATTCTAAATCCCCCTCAGAAGTTGTAAATGATTGTCTTTTCCTGAAATACATCTCAGCAAATTGTATTTAGGCATGTTTATGAATCCTATTATAGCATGGGTTTTATCATATTTTGTGGACAGTGATGGCTTCTCAGCATAGCTGTTAAGAAGAGGGAGAGAAGGGCCTTGGGCGATAGACTTTGTCATTTGTTTCAGATGGGCACCGGATTCCCCTTGAATGCTGCATGACAAGTTCACAGTACCAAGATGGATCTCCACTAAGTCCTTGCAAGTGGAGTAATTCATTAACTACTGCCTACTAAATGAAAAAAGTCGCTTTCAGTGTTCATTTTTGTCTCTGATGCAACACTTTTGAATGCATTAATTACAGTATACAGTATCTTATGATGCAGTAAGAGCAGTAGAATTTCCTTTTGATTCTGATCTTTTTACATTCTCCATGTTTTACACTCTGCAAACACAGTGGCATATTCTAGTGGAATGTTGCATAATAAGGCCACAATAGAGCAGTATTTATCAAGAGATGGAAAGCTGTTGTGCAGGGAAGAGTAGAAACACTTTGCGAGCAATGCCTGAGAGGTTTTGGCTACCAAAGAGAGTTTCATATCTTTTTATGCTCCTTGTGGCAACATAACAGCCCAGTACTGTTAAGTTACTAACATACTAATAGCTTATGCATGATCTGGAAGTAAATAACAAGCCAGGTGGTGATAGTCCCACCTAGATAAAAAAAAAAAAAAATCACCTCATTTACCAGGTGATTTTTTCAGAGTGGAGTCTTTTCTCTCTTTTGTCAGAACCAGCCATTAATTGCTAGGACAAGCTGCTGAGTAGGAAGGTCATAAACATTTCTAGAATTATAAAACTTTCATTAAGTTCTCACGATATCATGCCAGTGAATGACGCTCTTGCTCTCTCCCCCTCTCTTTTGTCTGGGTGGCACTGAAGAGAGGAATGACTGTGAACAAGCGGCCTCTTTGTGGCAGAGAGAGCCTTTTTCAAACTGTCTCAGCCTCTTGACTTGTCCTAAGCAAGAGATCAGAGCTTGGAAAGTGGCAAAACAAAGGGTCAATTTAATGAGATTGTAAAACAGGCTGAGGAAAAAGAGGGGGTTACCCAATAGCCAGACTGCCAGCTCTGGTCCATTTCTAAAGGTCTTTTCAGGATCTCCATTAAGCCAGCTCAATATGAACAACAGGCACACAAAAAAAAAGAAATCAAAGGACAGATTTTGATATGAGGAAGATGGGGATAGTTGTCTGCTGCATTCCACACATTTGCTGGAAAATGAGTTTTGCATTTTGTGTTGGAAAGGTATTTTGTTCATAGAATTAAAATTCTTTTGATTGAAATCAAGTGAACAATGAATGTTTCAAAAAAAAAAAAAAAAACCTGACAGCTGCATCTCAACTACTAAAATTTCATAAGCAATTAAAATCCAACTGTTTTGAATGAAGGTGACGTAAAATAAATAAATCAATAATGAAATTTTAATCACACTTAGACATCTTTACAGCAGGCCTAAACCTTCAGATCAGTGCACTTATTAAAGGAATCATTTCAGTGAAAAAAAAGCTGATCTAAATAAATAAATCAACCTACCAATTATGATGGCCATAAGGTCATACTGCTTGCTGTTTACACATGCACCCTATAAATAGAACTGGCACCCATCATAAAGCAAACTGCATTCTCAGTCATGCATCTGACTTCTGAGTTTCTCTTTCTAAGTAACAACAGCATTGCATTTATCGCATCTGTCACATATCTTCTCCCCCAAAACATCTCTGTGGATTTAGACCATTTAACCCCTCCTCAATTGTCATTAGAGGGGGGAAGAGAGGATGGAATGATGGAGGGGTAGGGGAGGAGCGGAATGAAAACAAGCCAGAGTTGAGGAGATAACCATCAGGGTCCTAAACCCATTATCTGGCCCCTGTCCACTGCTGAGTGTCAGGAGTCACACCCAGGTCCAAGTTAGCCTGGAGCTGTTGACCTCATGGTCTCTGCTGACATTTCCATTCAGATGAATTACTTTTCGTTGCATGCTAGAAAGTGTCCAGTTTGACCCTTACCTGCCCCAAGATTCCCTCCATTATTAACTGGGCTGTGGCCCTCTGTCTAACCTGTATTCTATTGCCTATTTCCCCACTCTGAAGGCTGAGCAATCTTCAGTAATAATGGAGGACAAATGAAGCCAGCCAGCCTTAATGGTGGTGGTTTTTAATGACACTGGGCTTTTGTGCTCTTTTCATTTAGACAAGGAGTGAGAGATGAGGAGGAAAACTGCAGTGAGTGGCGTACCCTTGTTTTAAGGTTATAGGACACAGTTAAGTTTCTTCCGTGGCACAAGCAGAAGTGTCAGTAATGGGCTTGTCAGGGCACTGTGTTAAAAACAGCTGTTTCTTTTATGTTGCTTAATTTGCTTGGAGGACAAAATAAAGTGTGTGAGTGTGTCTTTAGGAGGTCCATGAACTTGAGAGACCAAATACCAAAAGGAACTTCATAGGTGCACTGTAGTTAACCAATGTAATTAGCAAGAACGCAAGTAATCAGTCCAGGGAAGTGTGTCATTAAATGGCATTCCCCATGATTAATGTGGCACTTGTAACGACAAAATGAACCTTCTCAGTGTCCTTAATGACCCTGGTTAATCTTTTAAAGAAACAGAGGAGTGAAGACAGTGAGAGAGGGAGATGGGGGAGAGAAACTGACAGGAAGGGAGAGAGGGACTGGATATCAGTTGCTCACATCAATAGAAGTGTTTGCAGTTATGTAATGTTTCAACCATTTCCAACTGCTGAAATTTTGAGTAGCTCTGGAGCATGACTGAATAACAACAAAAGCATAACAGATATGGCACAGAATATCTTGGTCTGTGGGATAAATCCTCTTTAAAACTATTATATTATATTATATTGTTTATTGGGGCGACTGTGATTCAGTGGGTAGAGTAGTTGTCTCCCGACCGGAGAGTCAGGGACTCGAATCTTGGTGCCTATAGTCCACATGTCGAAGTGTCCTTGGGCAAGACACTGAACCCCCAAGTTACCCCCAATGGTTAGAGCCATTGGTGTGAATTGGCGCCGCAGATGGCTGCCTCGGTTCTGTACCGGAAACAAATTCCTTGTGTGTAACATACTTGGCCAAATAAAGGTGATTATTATTATTATTATTATTATTAAAGAACAGAGGGAGCACATGGTGCCCAGCATCTGACTATACTCTTCTAAGTGGAGGTGGTGAGGAGACTAGTAGAAGGAAAAGAGCCTCTATCATACACCCTGTTGCATTATTAAACACCTCTATGTAGTTCAGTTTTTGGTGGAATACATATTTGTCTTGGTAATTTTTATTAAGCCACGATAAAGAAGAATTAACCATGTGAATTAATCATGGGAATTAGTGCTTTGATACTGGGCTGGGGCCCTCGCGTCCAGCCAGCTGCACAGGCCAGGGTCCGCCTGCTTAACACCATAAGTGCCAAGCATATGCTAGTTGGGAGGAGGAGGGCAGATAGGGAGGCTTGGGTGGGCAGGGAGGAGGTCCCTGTGGAGCCCTTCACAATGAAACACAATATCCTCCTCCTCAGACACGTGCAATGACTTAAACACTCCATTGTATTAAATATGAATGAGGATCCCCATTGTCCAAGTGCGGGCAAGCAGAGAGACAGTGTTGTCGATTAGCCACATGATTAAGCAGACGACACGGTAGGGGCCACAGAGGTAAATAAAGGCTGCCTTCTGTCATTTCCTTGTCCCCAAGGGGCCCCCGCCAATGGCTCTTCAAAAAACTTCACCCAGTTAAAGCCAATTGACAAAAAGTGATAATGTATGACTGTGAAAACAGCTGAGTGATAGAAGGGAGGTAGGAAGATTAATAGGCTAGGAAGTGGATGTGAAAGAAGGAGAGAGAAAGTGTAGCAAGAGGCAGAGGGGTGTAGAGGGAAATATGAATGAAAGAAAGAAAAGAGGAAAAAATGAGTAGCTGATGAAATGTTATGGAAAGAAGGTGACAGAAAAAGAAAGGCAACAGAGAGTTGAGAGCTGCAATAATCAGTGCCTTTGATTAAACAGGCAGCATAATTCAGTCATGCTCCGTGTCAGGTGTTTATTATCACATTGTAGCATTTGCATGTGAAAAAGACGCTAACACCCGCTTCACGCAGCCCTTTTTCCTGCCTTATGATTGGCCAACAGCGCATCTGCGCTACAGTGTTTTAAAGCCCCCCTGTTAGGAGTGCATGAACCCAGTCACAATTATTCACAGTGCGTCCAATATGTCAAACGGTTATTATTGGCAGCATTAGCCAAGAAAACAAATAGAGGCAGAGAGGCTCATAATGAAAGGGAATGAAATGTCCAGTTGTTCAATCAATTCTCCTCATTAATCAATTTGGAATAATATGTCAAAGACACGGTCCGAGTTGATATTGCTGATGAGTTTGAAATAATAGTTCTGCACAGCCTGTAGTCACAGGGGATCAGTGTAGTTTTATATGCTTTCCCACTCCTTTTATAACTTAAATGTATAAATTTTATTTAGCAATGCCTTTGGTATTTAGAAGGCCCTGCAAAGATCACCTTTAAACATTTCACCATGTTTTTATCTTCTAAATACTCTGTACTTATGTAAAAAACTTGGGATAAAAATGGATGAATACTTAACATAATTTTTCCAAAAAGAAAAACAGTCTGTTCCCCACATCAACACATTGCTGGAACTACAAAACTATGGTCTCTCTCACCTTAAGCAGCTAACAATAGCTAACTCTCCTGACAGGGCCCCTAACTCCAGCATCCCTCCCTCTCGCCCAATCCCCTCTGCCCCCACCACCCCCACCCAAACCCATCCTATCACAGGACATTCAGGTAACTAATCTGCCTTTAAATATGTCTTGAAGGAAGCACGGCTAATTAGTATCGGAATTTACTGCCTTCACTTTTATTGACTTGTCCTAGTTCTCCAATAATTAACTAATGGGTAAAGTAATGAGCTATGTCATTCAGTCGTGCTGTTCAATTAGAGTGTGGAATCAATTATTGAAAATAGTTTCTGATGCCAATGCTGCCTGCTATATGACAAGTGAGACTGCATGCAAAGAGGGAGCAGCACTGATTTGAAACTTTCATGTGTTTTTGCAACTGATAGAAAACCTACAGCCTTAATTTCAAGCATTAACTTAATCATATTAAATCATGTGCTACCTGCCATACAAAAGAATGTGGTACAAACATAATGCCAGATATTTCTTCCCTCACTGTTTTAGTGAAATGAGCCATTCTATTTCCCAATGGAAATGTGCTGGGAACCCTTCAACCCTAGGAATCTAAAAAGACTGCTACCTCATCATGAAGCCTTTTGGATTTCTCCTATTAAAGGCTATTTCCTGTTAATTTAAATGAAAAAAAATTGACCTGGCTCTTTTTCTGACACATTTCCCATGGTTTTATTTTACACAACACTCACTCATGCACTTGATAAGATGTTTCCATACCTCAGAAATGTATCTGTCTTGTAGTTTTTGGAAATGCTCAATTGTTTTGTCATCAAATCTTTAATTTTGTTTGTAAAATTTGTGCATAACTTTGTGAATATATGGATGATTTTGTTTTTGTTGGTTAAATTTAGGGGACTGAATATTATTAAGAGCCTTGTGAGGTTTCCAGAAAGACAACTATGAGGATGCCTCTGCTTGCAGGTAATAAGCTGACTGACAATCAAAGAACTATTGTACACTGGAGAAGGCATAGATGAAACGTACATTTTTTTTCTCAGTGAGCCGATGTGAGACAGTTTGAAGTAAATAAAAATAAACATCTCATTCATTTGGGTGTGTGCCTTTTCATTACAGTTAAAGGCACCCCGACACCACCTTTTCTGGTTGAGTGATGTTTTTTTTACCTTTAACTTTTTTTGCAAACAAGACATACAGTAAGTGCAGAATACAATAACCATACCAAGCTGTGTTTTATTTAATATCCTGCTACATAATGTGAGATTTCTAAATGTTACTATTTCTTTGCACTTCCTACCTCTACCTGATAAAACCTGCATGTACACCAGGCTACCTGCCAATTGCCTACTGCAATAAATGACCCAACACAAGATTCTCCATAAACTCAGTGGAGGTGGGACAAGGTTTCACAGTAAACAACCTGCCATTGAGGTTCTTCTGACAAAAACATTTGGTTCATTGCAGAAAATTAATTAGCATACACACTCCCACGTGTCTTGGCTCATTATGAACTCTCTAGCTTGTCAGGCCAATTTAGCTTGACACTCACTGATAATTATGGTTATAGTACAACAAAATCAAGGCCCTCTGTGATGATGTATGTTGGTGGGTGCTATGATGTTTAATATTCAAGATTTCAAAGTTTGCATTTGGCATCGATGATGTAAAAGGTGTATTAAAATTAAATTCTTTTTTTTCCCATGGACTTGAACTGGGTAAGACATATTCCCATGCACCAGTTCACATTTAGCATCATATGAATTAAAGTGTGATGACATTTGTGAGACTCTGTGATTATGTTTCCTACCACTTTATGAGATCAAAAATAAGCCTGGGAAAGGAAACCAGTATCAATTAAGTATTATTATAAAAGAACTTTAACACGTGTAGGGTCATGGCAGTACTAGCTGATGCAAGCACAGTGGTTAAAACATCAATAAAGATAGTTGGACAAGGTCCCAGTTTAGCCGAGTCATCATTTTTAAGAAATGCCTGCATGAAGGTACATGCATAGTGTGGCTTACGCAACAATTGTGGTGTAAATGTGCATATGAGCAATGGTGTGTTCTTGTACTCGCTACAGAAAGGATTTTTTTTTTTTTGGCTACAAATTGAGGACATTTTGGCCTGTCCTCACTTTCTGAAACATCTTTTTAGGGGTTAAAACTTGATTTTAGGGTCCAGGTTAGAATTAGGTTAGGGTTAGTGTTAGACAGTTAGTTCTGATGGTTAAGCGTTAGGGCAAAGAGCTACGGAATGCTGTATATCAACGAGTGTCCTCACACAGATAGAAGTACAAGTGTGTGTGTATAAATGACCTGGTTTCAACCATCTATTTCCATTCAGTGTGCTCCTGTAGACCATAAAAACTTTGCCTAATAACTGAATTAAACACATCTGTCATTTTTGCTTGATTAATAATTTAACGACAAGAAAAGGTTGTAAAAGCACTATTTAATTTGGTTTTGCACAATACTGGAAGTGTCAGGTTTGATCAAATTAAGAATAAAAGGAGGCATGAAAACATATAGAGTGGAAGGGAAGAAAAGAAGGGGGTGAAGTTAAAGTTAATGCTTGGAGATGGAGGGGGAGAAGACATGAGAATCCCACTGTTGTGTTTTGGTGGTATCAATATTCTATTAATATTCACAATGCCAGAGGTCCCAGCTGGTATGCCAGTCAGCGCTGAGCCGATGTGACAGGCTCCCAGAAAGATGCTAAAGCCAAGGACATTAAATTCCCCCTGACAGCAACCTTGGAGAGCATCCCAGGCATGCATTGCTTTGACTGCGGTAAATCAGAGAAATAAACTCAAAAGAACATAATAGAGTCGGCTCTCGTCATTATTATGACAAGCAGGTTTATTTAGTGTACAACTGGCTCTCTCTCCGTGTGTGTGTGTGTGTGTGTGTGTGTGTGTCTGCCTTGTTGAGGTCTCACAAGACAACCAGTATTTACTAATGAAACATAGTTAAGTAAATTTTCATATTTAGCTTTGGTGCACTTAATAAAAACATTTAATAAGACCATAAGCCTATCAATACATTTTAAAAATTCTAATTCTCTTTACTAATTGAGAGCATTCATTCTACAAAACTTTTGTTTATATGCAACAAAATTATTTTTGTTTGTTTGTTTGTTTTAATGAGTGAAAGGCTGCATTAGTAACAGGAGTAGAGTCAACAGGAGGTGGTTAAGATGGATGGTGGGCGTACCAAGCCTACAAATAGACTAGGGTACAGATTTACAGTCCCTTCAGTGTTTTATGTTTAAGCAGCAAGAGGACTTTATTAAGAAGCATGTTATTAAGTTTGGAGTGGTTTGGATACGTTTTAGTAAATATGCTGTGTCTAAAGTCGCTGTTAACTTTTTCTGTTTTAAACCAGACCAGTAGCCAAGTGATGTGTCTAAACCTAAACATAAAAAGTGTCATAATGCTGTAGTCACTACAAATTGATATTGTATCGCAAAGATCAGATATTTTGCAATAAGACAAAGATCTCATCTATGTTGATTTTACTGATCTGTTCAGCATCAATGCATTTGCAACATGCCAGATATGTAAATTAACAACAAATCCTCATTACCTTACTTAAAAAAACCTTAATCACATTTATGTTGCCTACAAAATGTATTTAGTGTTGCAGTTCACAGTGTTGACTGAGAGGTCTATTTAAAATACTTGAATTCTAGATTTGGTCTTATAATTGAAATGTACAACTGCTGTATTTTGCATCACATTCTAAACTACAGTATATTAAACATGTATTCCTCACCTATCATACAATATTTAGATTAAGCGCTACAGTATATGGTTATAAAATGTATTTGTTCTTTCAATTACATGCACAAAGTGAGAAATAAAACAACAGCTTATGGTACTGCAGACAGCCTGCAGTGTGCTATCCGGGGGTCCTTTATCAGTCTTGTCTTCTACTCCCCCTCCTTTATGGAAGCCTTAGTCAAACCTCTTCATCACTGCTCCTTTTTAAGACACACCGGCCACGGGAAATAGAAATGCCATAAATTATTTTATTGATTTTTTTTTCTCTTGCTAGTTGTCATCACACATTAATATCACCAAATACGTGTACAGCTCCTGTTCTAAGCGTGGCTTTTGTGTAACAAATCGTAACAGATTCTGGTGATGTTCTCCTTTCAGTACAGTGTGACACATCCTTCTGCATTTTGTCAGACTGAATGACAGATTTCTTAACTATGACGACCACCTAGTCTTAACCGAGGACTGTGGTACAGTGGCTGGATTTGAGTGTGTGCATGTGTACATCTGTGTGTACATGAAGTTGATTTCATAAGGATATGTTTATGTTTGGGGATGTTTTTTTAAGTACTTTTTGTGCCTGTTTGTACATGTATTTATTGTGCCAGTGTATGTCCTGATGAGTCTGTGTGTGTCTGTGAGTGTGTGAGTTGTGATGTTCCACAAAGACAGATTCACACCATCCTGAGACAGGACTAATGTCAACACACTTAGGCTGTTGCCTCATTTCCCCCTTCCCCTATCACCAGCTTCGTATAGTGTGAGCAGGTGACAAGCTCTCTGGAGGTGGAAGTGTGTGTCTAACTTTAACTCTAGACACACACATTCTGTCAGGTGTCACTCTGAGAGACAGGACCTAAACTGAGCTTAGAGTGAAAATACCACACTGTGTTGCTGTGTGAAAGATAAATAGTCCAAACATTTAAACACACAATTTTTTAAGTCATGTTTATTCATGTGCTCAACAAGTGAGTGTGTGGTTGTGTGTACAAGAGTAAGGGTAGGTCAGTTCTTCAGATGGGTTGGCTTAAACAGCCCAACCAAACACACACACAAACCAACAAACACACTGCTCACTAGCATTTGTGCTAAACAAACACAAACAGGGCATGTTCTTCTGTACCCTACACACTGCTAGGAATCATGACACAAAGAGGCACCAATGAGGTAGTCAGCACAAAAAAAAGAAATCACAGCAGGTCAGCATATGTCCAGTCAGTGTAGAACACTTCTTAAACCCACTGTCCCAGCCAAGCAGACTGAGTCTCTCTTACAGCACTGACGTGGTGTGGTGTGCAGCTCTGTGAGTATGCATGAGATGTACTGTACGTATGTACTCACTCATGTCACTTACAATACTACACAAGTAAAGATGAGGAAGCATAGCAGGAGAGCTGCATGAGCAGATTTGGGTGTTGCCCCCGGGGTGTGCACTGTAGTCTTTATAAGTACAGTAGTCACATGTCAGGCCTTGGACCTGTACTTTTGGGGGCTTAATTATACTGCATGGACAAGTAATGATGTCAGAGGGATAGTCCTGAAATCTGCTGACAATGAGGAGCTTGTTTAATTTTTACATAAAGCTATGGACTCACTTTTTAAGTTTTAAAGAAAGAAGGAGATAGATTTTGGTATCAGCAATACTAGCACAAAATAATTCAGGTTGGTTTCTCTGCAAGTCCACACGCTACATACTTCAGCTGTTAATTAATTCTAACTCCTATAGGAATATAAAGACACAAAGTGCCCTTTGAATCAAGAGTAAGGATCAAATACACACAGCAGTCATATCACAAGGATTAGTTTAACAGAGTTAAACTGGACAAGATAAAGGATCTCTGACTGCAGGCAGATTTCAACCACATACCTCTTACTGAGTTTGTTTTTGTTTACTAAATACCAAGAAATGAAGCAGAAAGTTGAAATACTCTCAATGAATGAACAACAGAAGAGAACCAGTAACCGTCTATACACACTTACACATAAAATCAGGGGCACCACTAGAAATTTTGGGCATCATGAGAGAATATAATTCTGCCCCGCCCCCTCCCAATACTTAATGTAACTAATGTTGTACACCATAATTAAGTATTTACAGCCCAATAACATGAGTGAGAATGGTTTCTTTAGCTGCCAACTGTTATGTCTGCTCGGACACGGAGAGAGATGGACCCAGGTAGCTGACTTCGGTGCAAGCAGTGCTAAATTTATTTACAGTAAAATGAGAATATGTCAATAAGAAAACAGGCAAGTGTAGAATGAGGAGGTAACTGGGTGTCAATCAGCAGCAGAGAAACCAGTTTGTGGTGTGATGGCTGGGTGTTGACCGGGCTGCGGACGCTGGGGTCACTCCTGAGCTGGTTGACGGTGAGATGGTGGTGACTGTGAAGACAAAAGGCAGGGGTTTGTGCTGATGAATTAAGATGACTGTGCATCGACCTGAAATGGTGGAGACTGGAAGGGCAGAGTAGGTCCAGGGTCTGGAGGAGACGTATGTGGAGGAGAAAAATGGTAGAAGGAGCGTATGGCAATGGAGAGTGGAAGCTAGTACTGGTAAGAGCAAGGAGATCTAAGGGGGAAAAACAAATGGTCAAGAATACAAAAACAACGATCAAACGGGCCTGAGAACAAGAATAAACTGGCAAGGGAGTGATAGGTGAGCGGGGTATAAGAAGGGATAGAACTAATGAATTGCAGCTGGTGATAATCAGGGGATGTGATGAAATCATTGTAATCCATTTCTAAATAGCACCTGTGTGTTTAAATCCCAAGACTCACATTGACTGTCCCTAGATATTTATATTCATTTACAACTACAATACACTTACTACTGATAGTTACTTGTTGGTGCACCTTTCTCCTTGTTCTGAAAGCAAAAAAGTGTTTGTTTATGACATTTATTAAGTTTTTATTGATCAAACCAAAAGTGTTGTGTCATCTGCAGATTTAACACTGAAAACATCAGATGAGTTGCTACATTTCTTTGTTTAAAGAGTAAATAGACCTGGCAGGATTCTGATTCTCCTGTGTCAATAATAATAGGGGAGGATACAAGATGACAATACAGAATACACAGAGGATCTTTTGTGCTCCTTCCCCTCCTATGGGCAAATTGTGGCAGGCCAAGTTCATTTTGCACTTCATGAAGAATACACCACTATTCTTTCAAGAGGCACAAATATATGTCAAGAATACTGGGCGGTAATTGTTTAAAATTGATGGTTTTGATGGTTTTTGGCACAGGCACTATAAGAGAAGATTCTGAGACCTTGGGAACATAATGTTTATCAGTAGACACTTGAAACCAATGACCGTAAATAATACTAAGCTCTACCCTATGCTCCTTAAGTGTCCTACCTCTTAATCTGTCAGTGGTGTCACTTGACTCGGTGTTGGTTGCAGCCAAAGACTGCCACTTTAAAAATGAAAAAAATCTGGAGGTGCGGAGATGGGAACTCACTAGACCTCTGCAGCCTGTTCCTCATCTCTTGCTTGCTCTTAGCTTCTACTACCATAACATACCTAAATCTCGCACTGACTGTCAGCTGCCAGGTCACACTGTGGGTAATGTAGGTTCCAGGTTTTGACGAAGAAGAATGTGGATTAAAGGCAGTCGTATCTCTGGTTCAGCTGCATTGATTTTGAACCCTTCTGTTCTTTGTGAGACAGACAATATTGCTGGAGTGAAATGCTAAATTAGTGAACATTTTTAGGAGATGTTTGGGTAACAATACTAAGTATTGCTTTAAAATAGCATTTAAATTGAATCAAAATGAATTGAAATTGATGTGTTTCATTTATTTGGAGCAGTTAATCTAATACAGAAAGACCAGATGAAACCACTGACAAGATGTAAAAGGAGTAAAAAGAACAACAAAAAAACCCCACATAGGACAGTGACTATTACAAAGCATAGTCTTTGTCTTGATAATAAGGTCTGAGTCATCAGTTTTGTCAGTGGCACAGTGAAAACATAACGTCCATGACTGTAGCCTGGAAGTGGCTCCCTATTTGTTGTTTGTGTTCTGCCTTGCGCCACAGCCACTGATCCATCCAGAGTTAATCACTCCAAACAGCATTACAATTAGTGCAGTTTGGAGTCAAACATCCATCTCCTGGTCTATCTATCATGTTTTTTTCCCCTCTATGTGGTAATATTCCCCAATTAAAGCATTATTGTAGCCTACTTCATCAAGGGCTAAAGTAATCAAGATTAATCTCAGTGAGCTGACACGCGCTGTTTCCTAAGGAACACACAGAGCAATTGCTCTGGGCGAGCATCATTAGGAAATGCAATAAAATTAGGCAAACTGATTATATTTCAGAACTGGGGAGCAAAATAAAAAACAGTTTGGGGAGGGCTTCAATTATGGTGGCTGCACTTGCTTGAACATCAGCCATTAAACCACTTTACAGTTGTAATGCTTAGGCACAAGTTTGCTGTGTATGCTTATGCATATATATTGCAGGTGTCTAGGAACATGTACAGTATATCTCTGCATTCCTGTACATGATATATGTAGGTGTGGGTTAGGGTTAAGGTTGGCAAACATTTTCTCTGTTGTCAAGTGGTATCTAATAGAGGTTACATGTTTTAAAATTTCATCTTTTGGGAGGAAAAAAATACAACTGGCAGGAAAGTTTTCATTTAATAATTGCTCAGATGGGAGATGAAATATGAGTTGTATACTGTGTGTGTTTGTGATTGCCACATTGCATTTGTATGTACATATGTGTGAGATTTTGTATTCCTTCTTTGTTTATTTATTTGTTCCTTCCTTCAATAGCTTGCTGGCGAGTTATATCAAGGCAATCTATTTATGTCATTCATGGCCACTCAGTAGTGAACCATGCTCTGAAACACAGACTGTGATTTGCCTGTTAGCAGTGAAACCATTTTAAATGCTTATTAATCTTGCCTGGGGCCAGACTCTTCCTTCTCCTTCCACAAAATGGCAAAATGAATGAAAATACATGGAAATATGAGAAATACCTTATCACCATGTGGAGGTAATATTGTGTGATCCCTCACTGAAATAGCTCTGAACATACCATGAATATATTTTGAATATCCCCTTTGCCAGCGTTTGGATTGATGTACAGCAGGGTGTATACACATTCATGTCATCTGTCCCATGTCACACATCACCTGTATCACAACATTTTACCAATCAACTCTGACAAGAAGAATGGAGTAGAGGGGAAAAGAATGTGCTTTTATTATCTTTCCTCTTCTGAAACATCTTGAACACCCTCCCATAATTCAGGATGCTGAGCTTGGCGATAGAAACTGAACTGACAAACATACAGTAAGTAATAAAAGACAGAATAGAGGAATTGTACTGTATGTGTAAGAGAGAGCAGAACTGAAGTCTACAAGGCAAGTCTCATCGTTGCTTTAAATAAATAAAATAAAGCAAGAGCGAATGAATGGTGTAGCTTTGTTAGTTGTGTAATTGTACAGTAATATATTGTGTAGTCAAAAACTGAAACAGGCAACAGTTTTCTGTTTTGTGCTTGATTTCCTAGTTGGTATTCTATCTTTAAGTGTAACTAGTTGTACTAGTTGTGTCATACCTTTTATGTGGCACTGAATGTTACAATGTGAAAGATATTTTGCAATGATGTACTCCCATTGGTCAGTTTTTTGATTTAATGATTTTTTTGAATATTTTAATAGCACATTTATTGGCATCAGTTTTATATTTACAGGCTGCATAAGGATGAGAACTCACAAATCAATACAGTAACACACGCAAGTGTGTTTTCAATCCTCATGGGGACTTTACCTTGACTTATATTCATTTCCTAGAGACCGATCCTAACCTTAACCATAACCACTACTTGCCTAACCCCAACCTTAAAGGTTGTCACCCTAAAATTCAGTGATTTACATGTAGGAGACCAGTCTCTGGTCCCCAAGAGGAAGGCCGGGTCCCCACACTGAAAAAAAAGATTTGTTAGATTTACTTGATTGTAATGTGTACATCGGTCCCACACAATGATAATGTGTAAAACCAACATAATTTTCTTTAGGGGTTAACTTGTTTGAATTATGTTAACAGGAAATATGAATGAATTGCGTTGCATATACTAGCATAATTTGTGTCAATCCAAAGACCCGGTGAGTCCTTTTTTTCAGTGCACAATGTAAGTGTGTTAACAGAATTCGGTCCCCATAATGCTAGTAAGGGCACACACACACACACACATGCTACTATATTCATTGTTCAGAAAATGTAATCAATATGCTCATAAAAAATCAGGATGACCTTTTGCCACTCCATGACCCTTGTCCTTGTGTTAACCTTATTCACATTGCACCACTGACCTGTGCCTATAGACCATATGAATTATAAATGCACTTCATTATCATAGTCTAGTTATTAAGGGATATAATATCCTGCATGTAAGTGTTTTTCATTTGTCCAAACTAAGGTTATATTCTCCCTCTTTGTCTTTCCACACTTATCAAATGCAATTTGTCATTCTTTTTTCTCTTGCTCTCCCTCCTTCTTCTGCTTCATTGTTGCATGTTCCCAGACCTCTGAGGATGGCGCAATAGAAAAAGGAGACAAGGAGTGAAATAGTTAACAAACTCTGCAATGATTGATGGGCTCATTTCAAACATTGAATAAAGCAGTTTCCTAAGTCTGTTGATTCTCCATTTATTAGGTAATAGAAACATTTATCAAAAAAGTCACATTTTTTGCTTAAGCAATAATTGCATTTTAAGCCCTCATTAGGCCTTTCATGCATACATAATCCAATTGAATAAATAAACTGTTAAAGTGAAGAATTAATACCCCTCTTCTTTCCAACTTTTCAACTGAAACTTGGAGATTCTGCTGCTTGACTCCCGTTTACATGGAATAGTACTGCTTTAGTATAACTTGTGCTCTAGCACACCCATACCCTCCTAGTGGCTTAATTTAATATTTTCAGCTTTAATCTCCCTTGTTGCAGTGGTCAGAGGGCAAGTATTTTTCACTTGGGGAAAGTGTGCTACTCAACCTTTACCGTAGCTTGCCCAGCTTTGCAGATTCATTTGCTGTTCGAACACTGATGCTACCAACATCAAATATTTGTGTTCATTTTTGGCAAAAATTATATCTGGAAACATATATGTAGTTGTCCATAGATACTAAATGTGTCTATTTATGAAAAAGGGACTTGTATTAATTTAGACCCTGTTAATGACCCTAGTGATTAAAATTTGAAAATAAGACCAGAATGTTTAGAAATAAATGCATCATATCATTTATGGAAAGTGAGTTTTTGTTGACATTGGTGATTATAAGTCTCCTGATGATCACAGAGTAGAGAATTAGTGGAGCTTAAGCTCTAAACTAAAGATTTATTGTGCAATATCTTTAGAGTAGCTGCATTTTACATCATGTAAATGAGGCTTTTTACTTCTCTATTGCTTGGCCAGGGACAGAGGTTTTCTACTTATCTACTACCAGCCTACTGTAGCTTTAGTTTTCTGTGTTTGTAGCCACATCAAAACAGCAGTCATGTCTTGTTACCTGGCAACAGTCCCACTAGCCGGCTAAGGCTCCTGTTCCAGCAGCGACCCAGTTTTAATCACCTAGCAAATTTCCAGTGCTGAAAACAGACAGGGCCTCAGCTTAATCTTGTTAGCACGATGAGGCCGTTTTCAGAAATCATTGCTAATCAAATCATCCCAAAGGCTTTGAGCCAGAAGTTTTTTTTTTTGTTTTTTTTTTTTGGGGGAGGAAGCGCCACATTCGGAAAAATATTCCTCCACCTGCTTAATTATCAGGAAACCAGTTAACTATCAGGGGAGGTGATGAAGCTGGTATCTATTATTATTATTACATAGGGTTTTCCCTATGTAATAATATTGATAACAGTAAGGTCTAGACCTTACTTTGTAAAGTGTCCTGAGATGACTTTTGATTTGATTTGATTTATGCATGTTTGTGTGAATATATGTGCATTTATAGAGTAGGGTGTTTAGTGCTTTGCAAGACAGATGTAGAAATACTAAAGAATGTGGACACTGTGATATGTTATTTTGCAATGCTCTGCATTAAGCACACCCACACAGTCACACATTATATGCATACCCAGGTATTGTTGGTTGTACATATATGCACACTCATCACTGTAACCAACACCACACTTGCTAACTTCCCCTCCAGACTCCATCTTTGGTTGTGAGCTCTCACTTCAATTTGAAAGGATCCTCCACTTCTCCCAGTAGATAACCTGCATCTTTTTAATAGCCCAGAGCCACTCACCAGCACCCAGAGAGAGTTTCCAACCCAGGGCCCAGGAGAGCCCATACAACAGAGAGGAAAGGAGAACAAAGCCAACTTGAAAAGATTTAAAAAGTTAAAACGTGTACTTTGATAGACTATGCCTACCTATTGCAGCAACGCTGAACGAACCCCAGGGAGGCTGACAGCGCTGCAGAGAAAGAGGGAATACAGAAGAGAAGCAGGAGAAGAAGTGGGCCACTATAACCCCAAACGTCTTCTATATTCCACATCCACACGTGCGCACACACATACAGTACACAGGAGTTTGATATATGCCAAGCTGATGGTTTTACTGGTGTTTTCCAGCATAGTGAGTTCATTGGAATAACACCTGTGTAGTCCATCCACTTTCTGCATTAGCATATCTATTAGTACAGTGAGTGAGAGATAGGAGGTATTATATACTGTACAATGAGCAAAACAACATTTAAATGTTGTGATTGTGCCAAGGGATTTCCACTTGCTGTCACAACTTGAATTTCCTAATATAAATCTCCTGGAGCACATTGGTATTATGCAGCGATACGAGGTTTCTAGCCCTTGTATTTTTTTAGAAATGTGCCTTTGAGTTGCAGAGGAATATTTTGAGGTTCCTGGATGAAGATCGGTGATAGTATGATAATAATATTAAACATTTGAAGTTTGGGTAGTTTCAAACAAGTTTCTAAAGTTGCACCACATTTTTCTAAACATATTAAAGAAGGAAGCTGGAAATTACTTCACTTCAATTCAGTTGTGTTTGCTTAGCATCAAATCACAACTAAATCATTTCAGGACACTTTACATAGTAAGGTCTAGACCTTATTGTTATTATTATTATTATTATTATTATTATTATTATTATTAGTCAGAAACCCAACCCAACAAATCCCCTTGAGCAAGCACTTGGCAATTGTGGGGAGGAAATAATCCCTTTAAAGGAAGAAACCTCTGACAGACCATGGCTCTTGGTGGGTGGCCTTCTGCCTTGACATATGCTGTTGCTCAGTTTGTTCAATAAGAAGCACAATTCACTTATACTGTATTTTCATGTACAATAGTCTGATTTTAGTTGTTGTTGTTTGTATCATACAAAATGGACAAAAAAAATGTTATAACATGACATGAACAATAGCGACCATTTGGGAAACAGGTTAAATATCTTCTTTATCTCTCAGCCTATGTAATGTTTTTTTTATCCCTCCAAAGGATTATAGATTTTTTGAGTTTTCTGAAAATTCTAGCGGAAACAAAGCTTATCTCTGTGGTTCAAGTGTGGTGGAAATACATGAACAAGGGCTAGCTATGTAAAAGATGCTACACAAGTCAATCAAAATTAGCCATTATTGTTAAATGTATTATAAATATCATAATATATATTTTTTAATAAATTGCTTTAGGTGTAATCACTGTTGAAAATCACTGAAGAAATGTAAATGACAGATGAGCCACAGTCTCTTCATATACAACATAAAGTCAGATGATTCTTAATGAACCCTTTCATACCATCAAATGTCCATGTGGAGAATTATCATTTATGGTTTTTCATGAATCACCAGTTCAAGAAACCCCCACCCTGTAGCCTCATAATTGCTAAGGATTGACTCACCTTTAAATGTGGTGATTTACTGCCCACAGTGTGCCAATTTATTGCCCTCACTAAACCTGTTGTTGGGACTTAATTCATTGACCTTAAATGTCAGAAAAACCCTGTTTGATGAGTGTTGTAGATGACAATAAGCTTTACAATAGCAGGGGTTGGATAGCACTAGTGTGTAGGGACACAATCCCACACACACACACACATAAACCTTCCCCTCCTCCTCCTCCTCCTCCCTGTTATTAAATTTTCCTGTTAATTTTCTCTAAGGTTTTGGTGTAATTAATGGACCATTTCAAAACGACCAGCGAGACTCAGACTTTTGTCACCGTCTTTGTCCCTGTGGTCAGTCATAACTACAGAGCCACTACAGAGGATCTCTGGAGGCCCCTCAGCATGGACACCAGGCCCTGCCAGTCACATGCCTACCCTGCAACCAGGGTTTGTCCATCAGAAATGGAGCGATGAAGAGATGGAGGCAAAGAGGGACAGTATGGTTGGCTGTGGCAGTGCTCCCCTCAAGTGACTGTGATTGTGCTCATTACTGCCCATTTACATTTCATCAGCAGGCTAGCTGGCCCTGCGCTGTTAGCACCACCGACTCATTAGCACTAAGGGGGTGGGGGGCAAGGAGGGTGGGAGGAAGAGAGAGGTGTACAAAGGCCTCAGGCATCCAGGATCTAAAATACAGATGGGGTTTCATAAAAAGAGCAGAGAGAGAAGATGCAAGCACACATGAAGATAAGAGAGAGTGAGAGATTGGCTATTGTTCCTGTACTGGATCAGATACAGAGAAAAGAAGGAGGGATTTAAATTGATATGTAATCATGTCCAGTGCTGTCCGTGGCCCTGCCCATTCCTGGTTGAGTAAGAGTTGTCAAGCATTGATTGGCTGCACTTACACACAAACAAATGATTTGTTAACTCTTTCTGGTGAAGATCTAATCTCCTCTTTTCATCCTCTGTCAGTTTTCACTGAAAAGCAAATCTGAATATGAGTTTTAATTTTTTGTTAAAATATGGATCAAGTGTTTGTTGAAGACTGGAAAAAAATCTCACTGTTACACTAAACAAGCATTTAACAACCATCTGGAATTTATAAAAGCATCCTGTCACAACATTCAAAATCTGGCTTTTCTGATCTCATGAGAATATAAATATACCCACACTGCATGTCAAGACAGCAGTGATGCTTTTGTATTTATGACCAAAATTCTGATGTTATATTCAAGTGCTAACTCAGTGTTAGCTACCATTGCCACAGAAAAGAATTCACAAGAGGCTTTAAACAGAACCCAGAAAATACATTTGTTTTAGTCATTTGAAACACAATAAAGGTGTAAAGTACTGGTCAGTAAGCTGAATGTTCTGGATACTGCAGCTTCTCTAAATGCTAGAACTCAAAGAATAGTAGAAATGTATCATTTATAAACCATTTACATTCCATAAAAATTTTGTTTTTGATTTTTTTTTTATCCAGATTATTTTGGAGTTCATATTGAGGTTTAGGTTTACCTTCCAAAAATTGCAGCTAAAATATGGTTAAATAGAAAAAAGGAAACAGTGCAAGTAAAGTAGAAACGTTTAGAGACAAAATACTAAGCATTCATTCCAAGAAAAAAATAAAGGCTCTCCACACACCTTAGTGGTCCAAGTTGTGAGGGCATGAGTCACAGTTGGACTGGTGTAAGGAAAATTTGACATTAATAATGTAGTCACAAGAGATCAAGTCATGATTGCATGTGATCGTTCCAAGTGTAAAGCATCGCTGCCCATTTGACATTTCTGATGTATTCCATATTTGTGTTTTTAACTCCATTTGACCTTTAAAAATCAATATCCATATTATTTATAAAGAACATAAAAATACAGATTCTAACCTGGGAACACATAGTAAAATATTAACCATGTAGATGAAACTGGAATAAGAAAGTAAATAAAGGCAATCGAGCTCTTGATTTGTACCACAAACTAATATTCTTTTGTGCAATAAAACAACCCACCAGGCACAAAGCTTCCAGTCACATTCCTCTGAAAATCAGATTTCAGATTGTCTTAACAATTTTACCATTAAACCAATACAATAAGCATAATTCACATGATACACTCCTATCAGAAATGTTTAGATTCCACAGTTCCATCATTGTTCATTCAAAAAAATTCATGAACAATAAACATGTGTTTACCAAGAAGTGAAGAGTTGTGATCACTTGCAGTGCCTATCGGTCCCCCTACGGTCACCAGGGAACTGGTTGGTGGTTAAGTGGATGAGGGTGGATGGGGGTCAGAAGTTCTTGTAGACTATCAAAATATAAACTCTAATAAAAACAACCTGAGAAAGAAACCATTACAGATGGGGGGTGAAAGAAAGAGAGAAGATGTATAACAGTTTAAATATAGTATGTCTGCCCTCTTCTGGTGACCAATGCCATTATTCACCATGATGGGATGAGGGGATGGGAGTGGACTTGGGTGTCCAAGAGAGCAGGAGGAGAAGTTGCAAGAGACAGAGAGACAGGAGTGTGGAGGAGGATATAGACAGCAAGAAACGGATGAGGCAGACACGAGGGAAAGTGGCAAATGTACTGTACTTGTAGACCATTTCTGGCACAGCGGACTAATAAAACACATTATCCATTAGTCTAAAAATAACACTGAAATCACAATGAGGCAATTTTATTACTATTTTTCATCCTGTCTAACCCTCATCATAGCAATTAAAATTGTTTATTTGTGCAGTGGCTGTTATCCTATTGCCTTGTCATATCCACTAGGAAAATATAATTTCATATTATGTACCTCATTTACTGTTAATATTAATCCAATATCATATGAAATGAGGTGACTAAAAACTCCATGATATTCAAAATATAATTAAACAGTCCTGCCATATCCTGCTATTTTCAAGATAATTAAAACACTGGTTTGATTACGTGGAAAAACAAAATAACAAAATGGAAATGGTTTGCCACTGTTTCTTGACTGACAGCATTGTTGCTAATCTCATTAGTGATAGGAAATTGACTGCAAATGATGAGCACACATTCCTAATATTACTAATTTACTTGTTTGTTAACCATAATTGCAAAGGCTCTGACAAAAGAACAGTCAATGAATGACACATGTACAGTGAACTAGGTGTGGATGCGCCAATGAGTGTGTGTGTGTGTGTGTGTGTGAGAAAGGTTTGCTTATTTTTGTATGTATTGTATGTGTGTTTTGTGGGAGGGCTCATGAGGCTGTGCGTGTGCATTTATGTGATGAGTGCACATGCTCTGGGTTTATGCATAAATGTGTGTGTGTGTGTTTATGTCCTCTTGGGGGCCACCTCTGCCTCTAGGTGCTTTTGGGTCAGGTGTGTAGCCAACAGGCAGGAGTGATGGCTAGTTAGCCAACTCAGAGGTGAGAGGTTTAGTCTTAGAAGAGTTAGTTAGTGGCAGGCAGGATTAGGCTCCTTATGTCAATAGCAAATCACTCTTTATTCTTCTCTACTGGTTCAGGTTTGTTGGGGAAAATTCAAAAATTGGTCCCACTGAGGTCCACACATTTTGTGGTTTTATCTATACCTTAGGCAACAATTCTCAACATTTATATTTTATTTGGGAAATTTTGTCAGCAGTTATAATAGTATTTCTTTTAGCCCATATTATTCAGAGAGAAAAAAAATCAGATTCTTCATTCCTGTGAGGGTTAGTACAGGGCATCTTTACTTTATCAGAAAGTTAGCCCATATTATTTTATTGCTATCAAGATGACACTTTCACACTTATTAATTCAAATTAACATGTTGAAAACTAAACCTGTTGGAACAAGCTGACAGACAGACTGATAGCTTGTTCATTCAACACATGTATGAACATGCTACATTGCTTTCATTCATGCCAGTTTCACTGCTATGACTCCCTTCCCAGGGTAAAAGACATGTCAATCCTTCTGTGACATGGGTAAATAAGGATCAAGGTTTAACAAAAATGTGAAAGTATTGATTTAAACAGGGTTTATTTTTGACAATACAGATACATGTTTGATGTGATAGCGAGTTGCTGTGCCAAGGAGTACCAGCCAGCTTGTGGTTGTGTTGGTCCATGGTTTACTATGCTTTTGAAACTGCCAGTCTGTGTGTAAGGGTGCCTCTGAACGAACACATCCACTTTGCTTTTGTGTCTCCTTGCGTGTTCATATGTGTGCTGTATGTCTGGCTGTTTGCTCCTGCTTGCCTTTATGCTTGTATTTGTGCTTGCCTTTTCTCTCTCTCTCTCTCTCTAAATGTGTGTGTGCATGTGTTTGTGTTCCCCACGGGCTGTCAGGGTACGCCTTTGTGGCCATGTGCTCCTCATCAGACTCTGTGTCTGGGGGCATGGCTGTAGGGTGGGCCTCCACCATGGGGATCCTGGGACCGATGGGGGACAATCACTGCTGCTCATAACTATGGGGAAGTAGACAGACAGATACTACATGGATTAAAGAGGGGAAAAAAGAGCCAGAATTTTCTTTGCTCTCCCATTTTTGTCTTATTTTCCCCCCTTTTTACCCCAATCCATCCTTCCTCTCTTTAAAGTATTATACTGGTCTATTTCAGTGTGGCACATTTCCCCATAAATGTGGCTAGTGGGTTTCCATGAGTTGTGATGACTTTGACCTCACCACCTCAATTGTAGAAAATTGTGGAAATGAGGACTCACCCTAAACAGTGTACAGTATATTGGGCCAATCAGCATGAGCGTCCTACAGCTTTCCAAATAAACATAATTTTTACATTGCTCATTTGCAACACTTGTCTCTGTGTCTGAGTCAACACAGAAAGTAGTCACCTGGAATGGCAATTATACTAATGGGATGTACAGTCCATCTGCTTTCCAGCTGACATAATCACCCTGCATAGCACTACTATGACATGTCACATTCTTTGTATTTCTGAGTGAATGTATGTATGTATGTGTGTATTTATTTTGATATTTATTTATACCTGGGGCTCATTATCCAAAACAACTGCAACCTTAAGCAATAGCCTACCTTCACCTTACTTTTGAGCATTTCAATATTCACTCTCATTCCGTGACCTCATTTAATTTTGTCTTCTCAGTGTCTGCACAGCTTCTTGTTTTGTGTTGGACACAGCATTTATTGTTGCTCTTTGACTTTTGAAAGTGTTTCATGAGTAACAATTACAAAGTGCTGATCTCTGACACATGGCAGATTTAACCACACACTCATCAGTTATTCTTTACACCACACCCTGCCGCCTGCACAATAGAGTCCAAGTCTCTGCCTGTGACTTCACCCAGATCAGATTTCCTACTGCCCTCCTTCAATGGGAAGAAAAACAGATTTCACTGAACTTGCCATTTGTTGGTGATGCTACTGTTAATAAGACACAAGATCAACACAGGATCATCCTGTTCTGATAAATAAAATGCTCTATGTGTTTGATACCTCCCTCGCCTGTCTCCTGTCTCCTCAGCTGTTGTATCTTTCTCATCATTAAATACTGAGGCAGCCGCAGCGAACTGGGAGACTCTGAGTGACAAGATATATTTTAATGTACAAAATGTCAAACTATTTCTTTAAAGCCTGATTTAAATAAACAGGGTTAGCATATCATACAGATTTGACACATGTGCATAGATAATACCAACCTAATATCAGTACTACTGCACTGAGTGACACAGCAGGAGTTCCACCTTGCTCGGTCTGGTCAGAGAAAGAAGGATGAGACACAGGAGAGAGGGAGGTGTGTGTGCATGCAGGTGAGTGGTCAGGTAGGGTTGGGGAGTTGTGGTGTAAAGGGTCACTGAGATGGAAAAGCTCAAAAGACAAAAAGGTCTGTGACATGTGCCATAACAACGGCCGCTCGTCTCTTTTTGGACAGTGGAAAAGGGACAGAAGAGACAGATAGACAAACCGACAGAAGGAGAGAAAGAGATGATGATGGGGCCTCTGACTGGACAGATGCTGTCTCCATCTAGTTTGCTCTCATCAGTGTCAGTTCTCCTTTGACAGACGCCATGCAGCAGGCAAGAGATGGATGCCTTGCACTCATGCACTCCTGTCTGTCCACACATTGATACACATATATATGCATTCATGCTAAACTGACACAAAGCTAATAATGGCTAGCATACATTTTCTATGTCTGTTTGGTTGCTTCCTGTTGTATTGAGTATAATAATACACAAATCTGTCATTCCTAGTCTATCTTGTAGCTAAATCTTGAAATGTTTACAACTAGTTTTGAATGATTCTTAAAATACAGTATGTACTTGTTTGCCTACTTCATCTATCTCTGAACTCTGACAAAAAAAAATGACAACCTTTTTTTTCAGACAGGATAACAGGATAAGTAACCAGATCCTGTCTGTTGAGATGACACAACACAGTATCATCCTTCTCTCTTTCACCTGATCCTCAGATCCATGTTAATAGGAGCAGATTCTGGAAATCCCCATCACAAATCCCCTATAATGTCACGGATACCTGCAACCACAGTTTCTGTACTGTTAAAGACAATCTGTGGAAGAATTCAAACTGTTTATCATTTGACAACTCATGTAGGTTACTATGTTTGACATACTGCTTTGTTGTATTAACCTCTTACATATTTTACAAATTTTTGTACTGTACGTAATAGTATTGATTTAGTATTGTAAGTACTATCAGCAGATGCTCTAATTAAAAAGACCAAGGTTAAAGAAAAAAAGCCTGCAAAAGGTAGAGGTGATAAGACACAGGAATATCAGTAAATAATAGATACACAAGTTTGAAGGCTTGTTAGAGAGCAAGACACTGCACAGCAGTTTATAATACTCAGAGACAAGATTTTACTAGTCCACTAAGTAAGCTACCAAGACGACCATCATTTAAAAACACTAAAAATTAAGTGCCTAAGTTACAAGTAATTTGAATGTATTTGATCAGCCAATGCAGCATTTTTTTCTGGATGACACCTCACTGTATTACTTCAATAGCCGAGGCCCTGTTTTGTTATTTAAATACAACCTTACCATTCTAAATTTTGAGGTAAAATTATATTTGATTTGGTTAGACACTGCATCGCTTTACAGGCTCTATCTGCAAACATCAATACACCTAGTGGAAATCAAATAGAGATTTTTTTTTCAGGCCTACCAGCCACTGGATGCTCAGAGCATAAACACTGAATCACTGTTATGTTTTATTAACCATAGTCATGTTGTAGACTCCTCACAGTATCAACCTAACCTGCTTGGACTCAGGCTGTTTAAGTTCAACAGCTTTTCAAGAGGAGATTTTCTAGTTCTGATAAACACTGTCAATGAAGTGAGCTCCTATAATGAAGTGCTGTTTAGAATTAGCCATTCATAGCTTCAAGTGGGAAGCATAATATCCCATGGGTCGCTTTCACTCTTTAACCACAATAATGGCACTTTCATTTAACCCCTTAATATATGTTAATCCAGGCATGTCAATGGGTTCTCTTAACACTCATGCACAGGCTGTCAGGGGCCGAGAGGCCAGCGAGGATTGAGCTGAATAGACAGACAAAGGCTTTGCTTGAAAGACAGCCCTGATATTTGATTTTATAAGTGAGCTTTCCTTAAAACAAAGACACATTGTTGGCTCTCAGCTCTGTGTACTATGGTGTGTTTGTGTGTGCGTGCATGTGTGTGTTTATGTGATGAAGGAAGGAGTTGAATGTGTGACCGCATGCATGAGCTTGTGTGTGCGTGTGAGTCTGTGAGTTTTATCCACCCACTTGCTGGGCTACCCAGGCTCTATGTTTGCTTCAATTCTCCTGGCTGGGTTGCCAGTTTGGGAGATCCTGTGTCTCAAACAACCAGCAAAAGGGTTTAAAGATATGGTGGGAAGAGGGAGAGTGATGAATATTTAGGGTCCATTGAAATGAAAATCCCAGCAGCCCCTGGAGATAAGGGATTATAAGTCATTGCCGAAGGGATCTCCATCTGCTTATACCTTTAGCTCCTACTAACTTTCTTTCCTATCTATCTATCTATATACAGTGGGTACGGAAAGTATTCAGACCCCCTTAAATTTTTCACTCTTTGTTATTTTGCAGCCATATGCTAAAATCATTTAAGTTCATTTTTTTCCTCATTAATGTACACACAGCACCCCATATTGACAGAAAAACACAGAATTTTTAACATTTTCGCAGATTTATTAAAAAAGAAAAACTGAAATATCACATGGTCATAAGTATTCAGACCCTTTGCTGTGA
>NW_018128042.1:265679-268580 GCF_001952655.1 Monopterus albus
GCCAACCCCAGCCAGCTGCAGGCGAGAACACCCTGGACAGGTCACCAGTCCATCGGAGGGCTAATACACAGGCAAACAACCACTCACACAGGCAATTTATCCTAGGGGTAATTTAGAGTCTCCAATCATCCTAAGCTGCATGTCTTTGGTATGTGGGAGGAAACCGGAGCGCCCAGAAAAAAACCCACGCAGGCACAGGGAGAACATGCAGACTCCACACAGAAAGGGCCCTGGTTGGCTCGGCCTGTGTGGCAACGGTGCTAACCACTGCGCCACTGTGCCGCCCTGATTAATTTGTTTTCTTTACTAAATTACATGACATCTGTCACTATATGTGACGGCCCTGTCATGTGATTTAGTAAAACATCTGGCCAAATTTTGTTTTCTTTACTAAATTACATGACATCTGTCACTATATGTGACGGCCCTGTCATGTGATTTAGTAAAACATCTGGCCAAATTCATTAATTTTTTATTTTTTTTTTGAAAGTTTTAACAGCAGCCTTTTGATTTGTCCGATAATTCTAATTTAAATATCTGCTGTGAAAGGGGTTTGGTTTATTTCTTCCACTTCTGTGGTTTCCTCAGCCCCAGAAAGTGGCGGAATCTTTTCCAGTGTGACTTCTGTTTTGTCGTCTCTATCATGATTTTTTCAGAGACCACAGCATTCTCTGTGAGTTCTTCATCATGGAGGGCGCTAGGGAGGGGCTCCTGGTCCTCGCATGGTTCAGGCTCAGGCTGTTCACAGCTGGACAGTTTCTCAGCTTCGAGCTGAGTGGAGAGCTGCAGATTGAGTGAGGTTTGAAGCTTGAGCTCATCTCTCAGCTCCTCCAGCTCTCTCTGATAGAGCGAGGCCTTATGATCAGCTTCTTTCTGCATTCTAAGGACCTCTTCTGCCATCTCTTTACGAAGGCTATCGTTCTCAGTCCTCAAGTTGTCGATCAGCTGTTGACCTTGTTTCGCCCTGTCTGCATGAGTGAACCTTTTGGTCTCTAGCTCACGCTGAAGGATGTCTTTCTCCAACTTCAGGGTGTCTTTCTCCATCTTCAGGATGTCGATCAGCTGTTGACCTTGCTCCGCCCTGTCTGCATGAGTGAGCTTTTCGGTTTCTAGCTCACGCTGAAGGGCGTCTTTCTCCGCCTTCAGGGTGTCGATCAGTCTTTTTTAATAAATCTGCAAAAATGTCAAATTCTGTGTTTTTCTGTCAATATGGGGTGCTGTGTGTACATTAATGAGGAAAAAAATGAACTTAAATGATTTTAGCATATGGCTGCAATATAACAAAGAGTGAAAAATTTAAGGGGGTCTGAATACTTTCTGTACCCACTGTATCTGTCTATCTTCTGCAAGTGTGAGGTGGCAAAAATCAGTTTACTTGTCTGTAGCTGCACACAAATAATCATGCACATTTATGCATATACTGTTTATGTGCGTGATTGTGTGTGTGTGTTTAGGCTATACTGCAGTACATGTCTCATAGAGGCCTGAGTGGTGATAGCTTTGACAGAGGCAACCCACAAATCAGGAGTAAGTCATGACCCGGGGACATGCCGGCTTCACTGAGGGGGAATTTGAGACATATTCACTGAGACCAAATCAGCCTGAATCTGGCCTCAGACATCCCCATACGCCACTGACCAACAACCTACAACCAACAAACACGCAGAACCTGTGTTTATGGGTGTATGAGTTGTGTGTCTGTAGACGTTTGGCCCTGGGATGAGAACGAGGCCTATGTAGTTAGATTTCATTACAAACCAGTTCAAATAGATAAGGGTAGTGTTAATAAAATGGGTGTATTAATCAAACAAAACCTCCCAACACCACCTCCTTCCTGAAAGGGTCAACTGTTTGTACACTAGCTGTGTGTTTGCTTTATTCATGAATGGCACTATGTATGTTCAGTTTGAATCCCAATAAAATAATGAATTAGCATTTAAAACAATAGGCTTGATGTTTTTTTGTAGGCTACTGTAAATGCTAGTTTGTTCATAGAGTGTAGATATTAGAGTGTCATCTGTACAATCCATTCAGACTCTCAGACTTAAACTTGGTCATAGACTGTTGTAAAAAAAATTACTGTCACCCAGACATAGTGAAATGATGAGGAACAGGCTGATTTAAGTGGCTTTCTCTCACTGAAAACCTCAAATAATACCTGCCTTCTCTTCATAATGTGAAAGTACATGTATGTGCAAGAGCAGCATGCATACTTTGAACTGATACCTTTTGTTTCTCCTCTCCTAAATCAGTGGCACAGTTTGGAAGTCGACGAGCATGACGCTGTAGATAGAGGCCTACAGATTTATGTTTTGTTTCCAAAGCAAGGATCTGGGAATTGAGGGACACACTCCACAGGCTCATTGTACTTGTTTAACTGCCAGCTGAACATGCTTTGCAGTTTCTATTCAGCTGCTTTTGACTGCTCTTGACACAATGACATCAACGTATCACATTAATAGAATAACAACCAACATCCCTAAAGTTCTTCACTTCTCTTTGATGGCAAAATTCAGTGTTCTCTTTTTAAGATTTCGGTTTTACATAAAATGAAACACTCATCTGGATTATGATGTAAACCAGCTGGATATGCAAAGAATCCATTTTAACTTTCTTTTATCACTGATGCAGTGTTTTTGTTTAGTGAAGAAAGTTGTGCGCTTTCCTAACAAAACAACTGACTTTACTTCACAGCATGTGAGACAAAGATTTGAGCTGCATCTGGTTAGCAAGGTTATATGTGGCTGGTTCTGTTTACAATATGTGAAAACCACAAGGTGATTAAAAATAGTTTTCATTTACTATAAAACAAACAGGGATGAGAAATTTAAAAATTAATGCCTGACTTAAAACTGTTTCTTTCAAAAACAAAAGGGGAATGGATATATATATATACAGTAT
>NW_018128042.1:268627-286995 GCF_001952655.1 Monopterus albus
ACAGTATATATATATATATATATATACGTTCTTTTAGATTAAAAAATGGTTGTCACTGCCAGTGAGCATACAGCATTGGTGTAGAAAATAAAAGAACAGGCCCTTGACCTGGATAACACAGCGTAACTATTTAGCGTATGAGCCTGTCAGAACATAAATTCACATTTGGATTCTTGAAAAGACAAAACATTTAAACAATCCTGCTCTTTGACATGATTGCTTTAGTTGCCTACTTTGACAGCTAGAGATCATTTGGAATTTTATTGTACATGTTGACATTACCACACTGATTCTAAGGGGCATAGCATAATTCCTGACATGGCAGCGCCAGTTTGTCATTTCAGCTGGATGTCAATGGTTTCTGTAGGCCAAGGGGCCTACTGAAAGGCCTTGTGTTTGCCTGCTACCCCTCTGCTAGACACAGGCCAACCCAGGTCAGTGCCACTCCACAACCAATCTGTGTCATCACCACCACATTCCCCCACTTTCCTGATGGTGTGTTGCACCCCTCCAGTCTGTCCTCCCTTGCTTTTTACCCCCATGTCTCTCCTTGCATCTCTTGCTTCTCAAACCCCCTCCTCCTCCTTTCATTCATGCTCTCTGCCTCTTTTATCCTCCTCCTCACCTGATTATTTTTCTTACTTCTTCACTCCAATCCACTGTTTTATTCTCCTGCTAAACCTCATCTTCCTTTGTTTTCTCATTATTTATCTAATCCTTCTTCCTGTCCTCATTACTCTCCCCTTTTCCTCCTGCTCTTGCAATCCTCCCTCGCTCTCCTACTCTATCCCTCCCATTCTCCAGTGCTTTCCTCACATCAGAAAGTGTTGGATTTTGACATCTGCCTGCAGGAGCAGTGACCCATGAAGTAATTAGAGGAGGAATCTCGCCTTCTCTTCCTCCCTCCCCAACATTTTCTCCACTCTCTGTCTGCTCTGAGCCCGGGATCATATGAAAAGCTGGTTATGTTTACTCCCTGATCCACCTAATTTCTGTAACGAAGGCAGAGCCGGCCTCATCTCCTTACCGTGCTTAAGCTTAAGCCAAGGCATTGGGTTAGAGAGGGAGCCCAGGCCCCCGCAGGGCACTGTGGAGGTTCAACCACACCTCCCAGCTGCAGAGACAAGACTGGGACCTAACTGGATTAACTCCCAACCAGCACAGGTGCAGGGACCCTGCTTCAAACATGCACACACACACATGCATAGATGTGCAAACAGACTGAGGTGCAACTTTACACCATTTAGCGTATCATCAAAAAAGTGCTGGGATGTGACATCTGTGATTTGTGTGTATGTGTGTGTGCAGCGGAAAATACATAAATAAATAAAGTAAAAACTGCTGCAATATGAGATGAGAGAACACAATTATGAATTGCTCCGGCGCTTGTGGCCACTCTGGTGATAACTCTTAAATGTGAATTGCTAGAGCGTAGAAATCCCTCCCTGCCCTCATGCACAATTGAAAATATTTGCCCCTGGATTGCAAATGTAATATGTTGGATAAGGGTTGATGTATAATAAAACAAAGTGAAGTCTGAAGGCAGGGATGTCAAATAGTTTGCTTGGCATCATTACAGCGTTTATGCATGTCCTAATCCAGACAATTTTTTAGAATGTGTTGAGGGATTTTGTTGGTTATTTTGTGTCAGTCATGTTGGTAAACATGTTTCATTTTTTTTGTTGTTTTTTTTATGCACAGCTAACAAATAGGTGGGTAGGTTTGGTCTAAGAGTAAAACTGTTACAATCTCCACTCTGACTGTCCCATCCTGCTCTCTGTGATCACCTATACTGGTTTTAACACAGCCAAACCTGCAGTTTCATTGTTGCTCAGATAGCCATTGTCCGAGGATGCTGCTGTCATTTTTTATTTTTATGATTATCATCCATCAAAATAAGTTTAAATAAAGTGAGGCTGCGTGATGGTCTGTACTGAGGTTTAAAAATTTGTGACCACGGAAAAAGTTAGAGGTAACGTTGCCTTCTTAAGTGACACACAACCCACCACCCTCACTGGTCAGGTGTGCATCATTTTCGTTGTACTATAGATTTGGATAAGATAGCTGGTGTGAGCAGAAGGCCAAAATCAAGGGGGGAACTACAATGAACCAACCTAGCTGCAGAAACAGTGGACACATGCATTGGAAAACTGTTTTACAACTGAGGTAGTAACTTAGCCCAGTTACTGCTTTATATTCTTTTTTTGACTTTGTGTAATGTAAATCCCACTAAACAAATAAGAATTCAAGATGACAGGTTGTACTGTTACTACTTTGCTAAACCCAACATTATTACCACTACCACTTCTTCAGCAGCTTCACATCTTTGACAGCAAAGCTGCTTTGGAAAGCATTACCAGTGTCTGATAGTGACTCTATAAACTGTCATCATGTAGACACAAGGTGTTCTTTTTTTGTCCTGCTGCGATCCAGAAACAGTTTATGAAGCTTTGGCAAAGTGTATGTCCCAGTGTATTGGTTCCTCTGTCCATCCCCAAGACAGCTTCAGGCCAAAGACACTGGCCAGAGCAAGGCCACTCTAACCCAATTGGACCACCAATTACTACTGATTAGCCTCAAAGCAGCATCTGTCCCAGGAAGCATTTAACCACTATATTGTCCATAGTGACATACGGCAGCAGAATTAACTGTCATATGTCAGTGTGGTTTAATAGGGTTATTGGATTTTTGACATGTTCAAAAGCTTGTGATTTGGCTAATGGAATGGCAAACAGAATCCAACATGACACCTGGCTTCTGCATTTTTTTATGTCTGTTTTCCATTCATGCTAAGAAAAGGAAGGAAAATTGAACTAATTTAAAATGATGCTCACTAGGAAGCAGAATAACATCTGCTTATATACCAGTTTTTTCATGTTAAAAGGGTGCTGCAATCAAATGAACTGCATATAATAATATTTTTGCCATTAATGGCATGGCATCAAATGCAAATAACAGTTACGTGTAGTGCCGCCTGAAAAAAGTGTGGTCTTCTGTAAAGAATAAAACCTGCAGTCCCAAGTCATTACATTCAGTGTGCCTCTTAATGCTGGGAGGATATGCAGGACAAGGGGTGTCAGTCAAGCCTATAGACTTAGTAAAACAATCTGTCACTGTGATTTTGTATGCGTGTGAGTGCTTGTAAGCATGTGTTTGCATGTGGCTGTGTAGATGAATACAGCTGTGGGTGCATGTGTGCTTGTGTTGGTACAATCAGTCAGTGTGTGACAGTCATGTTACACCCCAGGAATCAGTCTCGGGGGATCCTGCGATGAGAACTTCTGATTACTCCACAATGCACAAGTCCTATATTCAACCATGACTTACATGTGGTACGGATGACTTGCTCTGTGGAGGAAATTGTTTTGCAGCAGGTGCGGGGGGTCGTATGGGGCATGAAAAAAGTTGTCAAGGTGACACAAGGCACAGTGGTGTAGCAATGAATTCCTTTGCCATCTGTCTATCATTAGGGCAAGTTATCTGGAAACAGCATCACTCTGGCACAGTCTGGTGTCATCATATTAAACAAAGGTTTAAAGCTTTTGTGAGATACTGATGCTTGAATCAAGAACATACTGTAGGTCTATAGTACACTAATATAAAATATTCCAAAGTATGTCATTGTTTCCATTAATAATACAAATGATAAAAGTGAGCACAGTTCACACCTGGGAGCTGAGCTGTCCGGTGCAAGCACATTCTGACGCGATTAGCCAATGGGCAGTTTCGTGCTCATTGTACTATTGGAGGTCAAGTGCCTTGCTCAAGGGTATCTCTTTAGTAATTGTTGCAGTGGAGGAGAGCGTTTCTTAACCTACAGGTTGGGAACCAAAATATGTCAGGGACTGCTTTCTCATAGGTCCCCCGATGACAATAGTGCTAGTAAGTTTTCTTGAAACTTGGATCCACGTTAAAAATAAACTTCTTAAATTTCAGCTGCAGCCTGAGAATGAGTCTGATGTAGAGTATTAATGGTTCAGTAGGGGATGCACACAGTAATATAAACCCAATGTGCTGCAGAAAAAGTGCTGGTGGTTTTCTCTTCTGTGTGTTAATGGCAGTGGCAGGGTGACATAACATAACTCTTGATTTATAAGGCTATTTGAAATGCCATCGCTTGCGGGGTTGTACCCATAGAGCAGCCAGCAAGGATGGCTGACAGCTCACTGGCTACAGGGTGGTGAGACAGAAATGCCTGGTGTGCCTGTCTGTCGAATTCTCTCCCCTTATCTCCCTCTCCACTATCTTTTGTTCTGTCTCATCTGTTTTGTAGTCTCCTGCATGTCTCTCATCTCGCTCTCCTATGCGCTTTCATGGACCTTTTTTTTATTGTGGTGGCAAAAGGTCGTAGCACCGTGGGACTTTTACAGTTCAACGTTTCTCAACACCTATTAAGTTGAAAAGACACACTGTGCTGGGGCTTTTACATCAGGTGGAAACTAATACTTTTTGTCACCAAAGAAGTTAATGCTCTTCTGAAAGAAAGTTTGATGATGATACTCATTTCTTCATCTTCACCTTTTACATCACCAAAGCTGCAGGGTATTTCTGGAAAGTTTGTAATATATAGGCCTGATATTAGAATGAATGAATGTGGCATGTTCATTTAAGCAATCTGTGTATTGTTAGTTAAATATGCCCAGAAATGTCAAGAGCTGGAGGTGAGAGTAATGTATTTATTATAGAGACACACCTGTTCAGCCTACAGGACTTAAATGTAGTGGAGACAAGAATGTTTGCAAACTATTAAAAGCATTTTCAGTGCTCTTTAATCACCACTTTGTGTGTGTACAATAATTCTATATATTTACCTGCAAAGTTTTGTGTGCATGCCTGTGTCCACACATATTTTTACAGAAAGCACAGTAAAGGAAAAAAAAAATGGGCAGGGGAATTTTTAGGGGTGACACATGAGAAGTTGGACTGTGAGGCACCAAATCTCTCTGCCAGCTAAGACAAAACCTGAGGTGCGGTCAGCCTTTTATCATGCACACAGGTGGACATATAGGATACAGGTTTTTTAGTTACAAAAGATATTTTGGAAGTAAACTGCTGTGACATGATGACTGAAAAAAAATAGGGATCACAATGCAAGGCACAAGCAGGTTTGACTGGGTGGGAAGTAAAGTAACATCCACACTCTGGATGGGGAATTCCTGAGTGAAAACAAATTCCTACACTGTCAAAAAGGCTTATGTGTTTGTGTATTTAGGTATGTTTGAAGAATGTTGCCACTGTATATTGTTGTCAGGGAAACTGAACGCCGCAATAAACAGCAAGGGAATATTAGCAAAGGAAACAAGATAGGAGTACCATTGTATTAGGGATGTGGCTCCTGAAAGAAAACCACAAAAGCACCTAGAAATGATACTATTCAACCACAGCTCTTTAAGTTTTTGACACATCACTAACGGCATGTCTACACAGAAGCCTTTCTCAGTAGCTCATCTCATGCAAGTTTGATGAAAAAGATATGCTTCTGTTGTAATCAGCCCAGCTGTCTACACAGGTGGCATAGCAGGCCAAGTGTTGCTCACACTATAAACACAATCTCAAGTTTATTTTTACACTGCAAGTTTATTTTCCTGCATTTTACACTCATAACCACAGTGACTGTGGTTTGGACTCTGATCCTTCCGGTACTCCATATTTATTTCATATGAACACTTAGTAATATATTTGGCGATTGAATTAGAATGTATTCAAAGGCATTTATTGTTGCTTAATTGAGTTTGGTTACCCAATCAGATTGGACAGACAACTAACTGTGTGTCTGTTATTGTGTGTCAAATTGTTAAAATGCTCTTTGAGGCCTTTTATAAATAACAAATATAATTGTGGAAGGAACATCAAATGCTTGTCCGGTTTTTGGAATGGAAATGGTAAAGCAACCGAGCTGAGAATCGGCACCGTCGGTCCAAAAATGTAATCATTTTGGCTTGACACTTCATTTTATAGTCTTTCTTATGCTTTTACTTACAATGTGGTGATTTTCTAATAATGTTAAAATACAAGTGGAGAAACAGTGCTGGTGTTGATTACACTGGATAGAAATATTTTTTTGAAGAAGGAGGAACATGTCTGGGTCCAAGATTCTGGTTATAGTAGCAACCTGTGGGAACAGAGTGTGTGCTGCCTGTGACTCATGCAGTCTACTATTTCTGTGGTTAGGGTAAATGCTCTGACCCCAGCATCAGTCACCATCAGCCCACAGACAGGCACTTATTTACTGTCTGAGGAATTCCCAATCCTGAATCAAGAATAATTAAGTGAAAAAATATGAGCCGCGATGGAAAGCGAAGCTACGGAATAAATGTGTGTACAGTATTTTAAAGGTCTAGAGCCAGTAACCTAGTCCCTTTAATTACTGTTTAAGCTAGAAGCCGCAGTCAAATCAAAGTGATGAAAAGAAATTCCTACACAGCTAAACACTGTCAGAGATTTTAAGGTTTTGTTATCATACTGAAAACTTTCTTACTGGGTTAAGAAAACACATGCAAAGAAAACACATCCTGACTATATATATATTAAATCTCTGCTACTTGCTTGCAACATCTGAAGGTTAGCTTCTGTCATGAGTCGTCACCGTTTGAGAGATCATTTTTCAGTCAGATTGGCAGTGACTTCTTTAATTAATGTCTCTTTTCTCAGATATTAAGTCATTCAGCTCTTGACTGAGTCCAAACATCTCCTACTCTTTGCTTTCTCTTTCAACATGAGGCCTTGTTATCGCCTTTGCTTCCTCTTCCCTTCTTCTAACTCCCTCATTTTTTTTTTCAAAGCATGAGAACAGGACCAGGGCGATTAAGAAATCCTAGCCCTTCCTAATCACTCTGGACTGGCGCACTTCCGTTGCGCTGATTACCAAGGAAACCATTAAGGAGAAGAAAGTGGCTAAATCTTTTATCCTGGTCGGCTGGGCTCAGGGGAGGTCAGAGAGGGGTGTGTTTGATAGGCCATTTACCCTTCCTGTTCTTATTACTCCAGCATTTCCTCTATCTGGACCCAACATGACTGCAGCGAGTGGAGCCTGGACCCATCTTACCCTCCCTCCCAAAGGGCTGTAATCATTGCCATACTAATGTCCCAGACTCATTGGCATGTATGTATGACACTTCGTTGATTCACAAATACGCATCTATAGAAATGCACGCATGCAACCTTCATCACACATTCCCTTTACTGCCACAACCTCACACACGTTACACTGCTTCCCTGGGTTCAGTCTAAATTTCTTTTCCCTCCTCCATCAATACAGGGTCTAGTTCTGTAGCAGTAACCCTGGAAGAAACAGGCTACACACATACATACAGTATACAATTAGGGTCCCTTTCTCCCTATTTCCACTCCCTTCCCCAAAAAGACAAAACCAATGTATTTGTGTGCACCGAGGCCTCGTGGGTACTGTCACAGATGGTGCTAATGACATGTGCCACAGCAGAGGCAGCGCCCTCGTTTGTGCTAGACTGGTGACATATGCTCAGTTGCAGGGCTATCAGCGGAGCACGGCGGCCCCCAGTGTCCGAGAGACACCCATGTAAGCCCTCTGCTACAGCAACACAATGAAAGAGACAGACCCTAAATAAAGAGAGATTCTTTTCTTTCTTTGTATTTCAATCAGTTTTTTTCTCAGTGACCTCCCACCCCGTCTGTTTTTGTCTCTCCCTGTTACTTCTCCCTTCCCTCCTCTGCATTGTTCATCCCTCTTCTCCCTTCATCCCTTCTTCTTCTTCTAATGTCCCCACTGAGTCTGACTTGATGGATGACCCTTTGCTTTAGCAATTAGGGGACCCATGGGGGCCCCTTTCCTCCTCTGTAGGAATTGAAGCATGGCAGAGTGACAAAGCAAGTTGCGTCTGACCATGAGCATGTGAAGATATCAGGGGTATTTGTATGGACGTGATTTGTGCCCAGGCTGTCACAGAGGGATTGTGATGAAACCAGATGGGCTGCTCATTTGGCTCCAACCTTTACAGATGTTGAATGCACTAAAAAGTCACATTAAATGAAAGTAAAATGACATTTTAAAGTCAGTTAATTTTAACTAAAAATAAAAACAAAAAAAAAAACTTCAGTTTTGCACTAGCTTTTCAAGGTAATTTTCATCCACTATAATACAGTAAACACTATGCTAAGGTGAAATCAGTCCACTAACACTAAGAGGCCCTGAATGGGGGAATTCCGTGCACATGAAAGCAACCAAAAAGACTATTGGCTGTCATTATCCATGTAACCCAACCTCTGCAGTTTTACTGTAACTTCACACTGACACAGCGTGGGTATGAATGAACCTTTAAAGACATTTTGTACTGTACAGTGATGCCACACTGGCCTTTTGAACAACAGCATTCCTTCAGAAAGTTGTGAAAATGCTAAAAGGTAGCTGTGGACAAATTACCAAATTACACTGAGGCCCCTGGGGAACACAATCTGGAATCAGTCAAAAGTGTTGGAGTAAAAACACTGTGTCATGTTTCTGTAACCAAGAAGATGTAACCATAGATGGCTTTTGTTCGAGGAAAAGCAGAAATCCAGTTTCACCATTTGTTCAGAGGGGATGTTTAGTTGATGAGCTCATGCTGAGATTCACTTTTCCATGTAAATGGATTAGCTATTGGATGGGTGCAGTAATTCTAAGTCAGCAATAACAGAAAAACATGAATACCAGAGTATGTGTGCACAGCAAGCAATGTGTGTAAAATGTTTGGAGGGAAATTGTTAGCATTGATAATTGTTCATTTAGTCTCAGTTGCCTAAATTATTTATTGTTGACTATGCACTTTCAAAGCACCATGCTTTGCCTCTGGTCTCAGAACAGAGTTGCATTGACAAGAAACAAAATGTGACTTATACAAACAGGAAACCACCATCAACAATTGACATCAAAGGAATGACATTTGGAAATCAATTAATTTATCTGGCAAATTTAAAAGTTGATGAATTTATGGATTTAAACTTTGAAGTTGAAATGCACAGTACATGGGACCACTCCTTTTATAATTGGTAGAAACAAACATATTCAGATTTTTACTGTGAGATATTAGTATATATGAAACCCGCAACATAGGGAAGAGCAGGAATTGTGTGCGCTGTTTCCAGTGGCTTATTCTTTCCTTACAGTAACTTTGTTTCTAAAACATGGCACAATATTTAGAAATGAAGCTTAATAAATACATTTAAAACCTCCATGCTGGCATAGCCGCGGCCAGGGGCATTATGTTGTTGGGTGGTCTATACGTCTGTCTGTCTTGTGAACGCCATATCTCAGGAGCACCTTGAGGGATTTTTTTCAAATTTAGCACAAGTGTCCACTTGGACTCAAGGATGAACTGATTAGATTTTGGTGGTCAAATGTCAGTGACCTCACTTACGTCCCATACCTGTGCATTTGACTGGTTGGCGGAGGCATACAACCACAAAGCCATAATTCTTTTGTACAGTAGAAAGTTGTACAGAACAAACAATACATATAATGATGTCACATGACGTGACAAGGGAAAACAGTAATGAAGTAGTTAAAATGCTGTATTAAGTGTTCCACTGTGCCAAACAGCCTCGTCTCTCATCAGGGTTTCTGCAGGTATCATCAAGTTCAATTTATGATTAAGCCCTACACAAATGATATGAAGAAGTATCAGCTGAATATTGCAGAGTCTATCATTATCAGTATGTTCACCGATTCCTTTATCCACAATGAAAAGGGCTTTATTGTACATAGAAGTCATTATAAAAGAGATGTTGCATCATAACCAAAATGTTAATTGAAGATGATTATTTAAGGTATGTGATAATCTTTCCAATAAGACATATATATATATATATGGGTTTGAAATCACTCATGATATAACATTTTAACAAAGTATGAACAAACAAGTACTGTCAGACTGCCTACAGTGTATGCTCATCCCCACACTGTGTGAGATGTGTGGGGACTTTTCACTGCAGATGAAGCAGCTCTCTGTCATGATGGCTCCGGTGTCTGGCCTTGTCATTTTTCACCGCTGACACTGCTGTGGAGGGGGAGAGCATGTAAGTGTTTGTGTGAAAAGCACACCTGGCTAAGAAGGAGACCTATAACCCCACCCCTCCACCAACTCTTCTTTCTCCACCCTTCATCCCACCTTTTTCCCCTTCCCTCCTTACCAGGCCCTGAGGGCAGAGATGGATCTTTGTCTGGAGCTTGTGATGTCACTCTTGGTAACCTGAGGTCTCACAGTTCAGAGGACTGAACTAGAAGAATGAACTAAAGTGTGTTCAGTGGTGAATACATGCAGTTGCAATGGTGCAAAATGTTGTGCACCTCTTACACAAAAGTCTGCAGTCCTCATGTTTTATGGCATTTCTTTTCTTCATTTACTTGGACAATGGGGATGATGAGTGGAGCATAGTGGAAAAACACAGGCAAACAAAATTTAATGGAGACCAGGAAGGACATGTGTTTTCAGAGGTGGGGATTAAACAACCTGTCAGTCTGGCCAAATCTTCACTGGAAGAGCCAGAATAGACAAACAATGGCCTAAAAATCAAATCATGAGACAATTTAGAGGGCCAAGTATCATCGATCTATAAAGAAAGATTATATACAAATTGTATATAATTTCTGTATGCTTTCTTATAGAACTTAAAAATTTAAGTCGGAATTGTTGATAGTTAATCAGTTCAAGATATCTCAATATGTGCACCCTCCCTGAGAGGAACCCTGAAGAGATACCTGATGTGGTTTACATGTATACTCCCTATATGTAAACACAGACATGAACAAACAGCCCCACAATGCCAAAGATGCTTTATGTGGCTGGATTCTTTTTTTTTTTTGAGGATTTAGGCCTTGTTCTGTACAATTGAGAAAAGACACGCAAGAGAAGAGCACAGAGCGCATGCCATAGGAGTCTTTCTGCTTGAAACAACTTGTCTCTCTTTCCTCAGTCAAGTCATCATACTGTAGGAGTCTACAGATTTTAAAAGTCTTGACATTGTCCCATCAATTACAAGACACTCATGTCATGAGCCTCTGAGTTTCGGAGAATACTTTCAATATATGCAGTCAAAGTCAGAGCAGTCAAAATATATTCCAAGCACATCTTGACACCCTCACTTTTTTCACACAAGTGTCAGTAGCTCTGCTAGACATGGATATTTCAGCACTGTGTGTGACAGAACCAGTGTGCATGTGCCTATGTGCACACGTGCAGTGATTAACTCTGCCTTCTCAGTGTCAGATAAAAGCATGAAAAATGGTATGAAGTAAAAAAAAAAAAAAAGGCCTCTGCCTCGCTATTTGACACTTTAGTTACCTGATCGATACCATGCAATTAGAAAGATTTATGTCACATTCCACTGTGAACTCGTCTCACAGCCACCTGTGGAAATATGATCTGTTTTTAACTCATCTAACACTAAGGGAAGAGAAGCACTGTTAGCGTACTTTACTTAAGTTTCCTTTATGAATAATTTAACCACACATCTTTCAAGAAATGGCAAAACTGAACACCTTTACAACTAAACCTATTATAAGCCAATTATAATATAAGTATGACTAACTTCTTCAGGTGCATAAAGATTTAGATCATTAAATTTTGAAACAATTTCAACTACTGGCTGTAAACAAAGTTTACATAGGTGTATTTTGACAATAATCGTTATTATACATTGCAAGACACCACAATAGTTTTCATAGAACAATGCATTTAACTGCAAATATTGCAGTAGAAAGTCCTAAGGTCATTTAAATCTATTTAGTTCAGGAAAATATATATTTTAACAATTTACATTCAAAATTGGTGCACAAGAGGATAAGATACCCTGACTTTTGTGCTACAGTATATGGAACAAACCCCAAATATATTTTGTTATATTAACTATAATGCAGAAATTTCTTTTATTTTCAGTGTTTCGTAGATCGTGACTGATTGGTAAATACATGCATCTTTAAACTACATGTCCTCAGTATGTAACACAGGCTTTACACAGCAGAAGATGGAGACAATGTAAGATGTCAAGTGTGGCTGCCACTATCCTGTGTATAACACATACACCAGCCTTAACAGCTCATGATATTCACAATGTGAACAATGCTTTAAGGCTTGTCCACTGAGGCAGCTCTTTGTTGTGCTGATTTTGGTTCCACTACATGGGCTCTGTAGGAAACCACATGGTTATAAAGCTCCATTCAGAGATCTGGCTGTGAGGACCTCTAACACTCACAGCTCAGAAGGAGGATGGACGGATGTCCGTTTAACATTTCGATCATATTTTTTTCCTCTGTTTTTGTGTTCAGCCTCACTAACTTTGTCTTTTTACTTCTTTTTAAATTGTCTTTCTTTCTTTCCTTTCTTTCTTCTCTGAAATGACCAGTTGTGCAGTCTAGTAACCCTGAAACTGTACTGCTCTTGCAGAGGCCCATAGCATCCTATCACTAAGATAGTGAGTCCAAATTGCACTGGTGACAATGTGGCAGTGTACATTTAGTAATTGGGTCTAGATTAAAGCATTTTTGCTGTGCAATTTACCTGAAGTGCTCCAGTTTGAGCAGAATCATATGTAAAATCTCAGAGCATCAGACTTTAGCTCCAAAAAGAATTATGGTTAAGGTCATTTTACTTCAAGTAAACAAAGTGATCTGTCAAATTTAAAGAGCTCACCTCCCCAGAGAAGTGGTGTTCATTTTCCTACCTTATATTGGAGTTGACTGAAAAGGCCACCAAATGGTGAGAGAGTTTTATTGAACCAAAGTTGATGATTTTTCTTATTTGGGTTTTAGGGGAAATTTTGGTGTTACTGTGCTGCTGACCTGAAGGGATTTCTGTCATACAGGAAGAAACTGAGTGAAACACCGATTTAAAGCCTTGTCAGTGGAAAAACTGTAATAAATTTCCAATGCTGACACTTTAAAAGGCTTGGTGGATCTGTCATTTCATCAAACATGGCATCAGTACATGATGACACAGCTTCAGTCAAACCATTCCAGACCTGGTAACTGCATCTATTATTTTCTCTGTCCACAGAGCTTCTTAACTAAGTTTAGTGCAATGTGATACAGGAGCAAATATTGACCGTGGATATGGTTTTTGTTGTATGTGTGTGCTTCTGTGTAAGTATGTATATAAAAATGTGTGTCACTGTGTTTGTGTTTGCATTAGTGTGTTTTTGCTTCTGTGTGTATATATATTTGTGCACATACAGACACACTAGTGTGTTTGTGTAAGAGATCAGATGTTTGCCTGGTCCATCTCTGGGATGGTGCAGGAGCAGAGGATGCTGGGATATGCCCAGCCCAAGGGGATTCTCTTGTGTGCTGAATTGAATTGAGGAATGCCACCATAGACAAACATGCTGCAAGCGATGAAACAACCACCGCACAACTGAAATCAACACTGTGCATCCCTGCTATCCAACACAAAAGGAAAGTCAATCCAAGAAACTAAAGGAGAGAGAGAGAGGGGGAAAGAAAAGAAAAACAAACATTACAAGGGTGCCTCAGTATAGCCCAAAGGGGTTTCAATGTAATGTCACAGCAATGCTTAATATAGAGCACAGCATGTAATGAGCTGATGCAATAATAACATGTGTGTTTTCCTGTGTTTTGATATTATTTAACTAGATATACCCATAGTCTTACAAGACATGTGTGGTCATATCATTTCCATACAATCCAGAAACCCATGTAATATAGTTTGAAAATATTTTGTCTTGAAGAGGTGCAAAAGGCAACACTGTGGCATATCTGTACATTCACCTTCACTTCTCCTTTAATCAGCACCTAAGCTAAGATCCTTCATGTAGTTACATAATAAAAGTTATATACAGTAAGGCACAGATGGACACAAGTAATTCTGTCTGTAACTGCAGGTGTACTGCACAAATCTCCCTTTAACAAGTGAGTTTTCGGGATGAAACATTACATTTTAATTGTTTGGTAACGGTTGATAGTTGTCCATCTTGATGAATCCTGTTTTATTCCATGGGTAAAAGCCTGTCTAGTGGACAGGCAGAAAGTGTAATAAATAAATGTCAGGTATAAAATGATAATGTATACAATTCCTGAAGAGTTCTCCAGAAGTCCCTGAATGATGTCATGAGGAAGCTTCATGCTACTGAGTATGGCTTATGGACTTGTTGCATACATGGAAAGCAAAGCCCTGGGATAATAGTACTGGAGGCCTGCTCTTGTTTTTTGTCATTTTCTTCCATGTGTGTACAAAACACCCATCAAAAAACTACAATATGAACTCATGTTGTGATAGAAAGCATGCATGTGTGTGGGAATTTAATTGATGCATTTATTTTATGACAAGGATGCAAAGTATGAGATTTGCTACTATAATGCGGCTTCGGAGCCAGACAAGGAACCGCTGTGGGATGAAGGTGGGGGAAGGTTGCATTTCATCACAGCCCCTCACAATCCTTCCAAACCTTCCAAGAATGTTGATAAGCAGATCCCTGAAATGAAATCTTCCCTGACACCCGGCTGGATCTTCCCCTAATCGTTTTATTTACAGTCACTATAAAAGGTGCCTCCCTTTTAATGGTGCTTTGAAATAATAGGCAGCTGAGGAACAATTGGTACAGTCCTAAGCACATTCCCCCCTTCCATTTTCACATTAAGCTAATCGAGGCAAGCGGAAGGGTATAAAGACATCAGTTGGATGAAATGAGTATGATTGAAGAATAATATAGTTAGTTTGCGCTCATCTTCTGCATAATAATAACATGTTCTCCATTCACTCCAGCTGCAAGCAATCACCTCACTCTGAGGGGAAACCTGGGTGACAATGTTTGGAGCGAGGAAGGATTGTGTGACTGAGAGATTAAGGAAGAGATACAGTATGTGAAAGAAAAGCAAAGCTGGAGAAACAACTCAGAGCTTCAGTAAGAATTCTTATGAAGGCCTTGGCTTGGATAAATGGAACCTTCCTCTTCCTCTGATGGCTAGCTAATTTGTACTAGGGACTTGGCGGTTGCCAAGACTGGTTATAGCGCTGCTGAAAAGAAACAGTAGGGACTGAAGTATGAGTTTCAAAGGTTCATTGTCTCCATGCTGAGTATAGCCTGTTAGAGCTCAGCAGTTTATTTGCAACCCAAAAATAATCTTGCAGTACACTACTTTACCATTAACCACACAAAATGGACAAAATAATATAAGATTTAGATTGGACTGCACTAGTTATAGCTGGGTGTACTTATAAACTGCTCACTCGAGTTGTGAAAACATCTTCAGCAAATTTAATGGTCTTGAGATTGAAAATTGCCAGGTTATCAGTCACTCAGTTCAATATGGTCTTTTATACCTATTTAAAAAAATGTCTGCTGCCTCAAACACCTCCAACAGTGAGGCAAAGAGGCTCAATGAAGTTTTGATCATCTCTCTCTGTACAATTAGGACTGTAAGGAAGTTGTAGCGTGAGCAGTCACAGCAGTAGCTTCATAGTGGAATTAAGGGTGAAGTTTATTAGTCCCCCTTTGGCTTAGCCTTGTCTGTGATTTCTAGGCAAGAAAAAAAACTTGCTCTGAGGCAGCTCTTTAACTGGTGTTATTGTGAAAGAAAATTGTCATTAGACAGTGGAACAAATAACCTTGATACGTCATGGGTGTCTTCGGAAGGGATCTAAAACAACAACAAAGAATTAATCAAATTAAAAGGAAGCCTTGTTATGCAATTTCAATTTAATTTCCACAACCAAGCCCTCTGTGTAGTGTTTGACAAAACCTAAAAAAGGGAAAGTCACAGTTTAGGGGCTCAGTAACAGTTTTATATTAGTGAATAATTATCAATCCTTTAAGCTAATTTGGATAAGATGGGGAGCCATAAAGTGGGCTCTGAAAATGGAGTAGCCTATTTGTTAAGCTCCCACCACCTTCCACACTCTTTTTACGCCACAGGGACACTAATGTACTTTTGTTTTCCCTTGTTTATCATCTGCCATTTAAGGCACCTTAAATCCTGAAAATTAATATAAATCTATAAAAAGTATTAGTGATTTCTGCCTCGCATCAGGCACCCACACATGCCTTCCTTTAAGACCTTGAGTAGGTCCTAAATAATTATTGCAAAAATGTAAAGCCTTGTCATTAGCATTGAAATGTACTCCACATTTGACATTTTTACATTTTTTTTCAGTTGCAACTTTTAGAATTTCCTTATTTTCTGCACTCTCTCTTCTTTCATTGTTCCTTCTATGCTTTTTCTTTATCTTTCCAGACCTCCTAAGACCATTCGCCAATTCTCCCCTCTTTCTTCTCTCTTCCTCATAGCCAAGCAGTTTACGCAAGTGCCATATGCCCTGATTAAAGCTAGCGGCAGGCCAAGGAGCACAGGGAGGCTGTTTTGTCATTAGCCCCTCACGCGGCTGAGGTGGAAACTCATTTAGCCCCATGCTGGACCTTCATTATGATAGACTTGTATCAGATGGCATGTCTGGCTGGGATCTCTGGCTCCTGGAAAAGAGGCGGGAGGCCGCCGCCCGCACCCCAGCCACAGCAGGAAAAGAGAAAAGGCTTTAAATGGGGATAAGGCTAGAGGAGAATAGTTGTGGCTGTGTAATGTGAAGTGAATATGGATGAAGATGGGGAGGAATGGCTGAGAATGGTGCAGAGAAGAGAAACAGGTCGGGCCTGAGGTTAAAGGCCATTGGGCATTGAGGCAGGCCTGGAAACATTTGCAGAAAGAGGATTGACACAGGAGGGTTGCTCTGCATTTGACTATGTCCTAAAAAATGGCATGCACAGCTGATCACTCCTAGTGATCACTTGTCAGTTTGTGCACCCACTATCCCACTGTTGTTTGTAAGTGGATCGCTTCCCTTTGTAAGTTCAGCCATGATGGATTCTACTGTAGCTAGTTCTTCTTGTAAAAAATTCTTGCTGTAGATGGCTGTGATGCATAAGAAAAATATTAAATTAGGTTGTAATACTAATACTGTCCCTTATGAATGACTGATTTGACATTTGGTTTGAATTGGTAAGAAGCAGGACGAGAGACATGGGTTTGGTGAGTCTTGAGTGGTTAAAGCTGAGCTGAAGCTGAAGCTGCATGGAAAGAATAGCTACAGGACTAAGGGTTCTGATGCAGGGTTACTAACACGGCTTGGTGTGAAGACAAAGAGGTGTGGGGTGGGAGGAAGAGAAGAAGACAGCTGGGCCTGGAGCTGAACACAGCTGATGGGGCTCTGGTCTTGAGATGGGGTTGTAGAAGTATTTGGGTCTTGCTCAGCCTGGTGCCTCTCTGGCAGATGCTGCAGCAGACTGGATGAGGGGACCACCACTGACAGACTGCTGGCGGCTAGAGCTGTGTGTTCCTGGTAGACTAAAACCACCTTTCTGTCTCTCTCTCTCTCTCTCTCTCTCTCTCTCTCTCTTAGTCTCTCTGAGTGTACTTCTCCCTCTTTCTATTTTTCTGTTTTCAGTTTCTTCCTCTTCTTCCTCCTTTTCATTGTACCACTAGCATTACTGCTTAAAGCTTCTCCTCCTCCACACAGATTCACAGGCACATAAAGTATAACCATGCTTGCTGCTGACAAACACAAAGACCTGTGCACACAGCGTGTACATGGGATACAAAAATTATCAGCTTCAAATGTTCCAAAGCAAATGGCTGAAACAAATTTCTCCCTATTTGCTGACAGTTGTGCTACCTCCTGTAATAAAAAGTCAATGAACCAAGGGCAGTCAATATATTCCAATAACAAAGACAGAGATTTGTCATTTTCCCACTCCCTGCTTCTTTTTTTTTGATGAAAACATGCTTTTTTTCTAGCATGAGAAGAGGGGCCCTCACATGCATGCAGACACAGTCTCACTGTCTCTTAAAAAAGAGACCCCCCCCCAGCAAAGAAGGCATCTGACTATGACAAACCAAACATGCTCTGTAATAAAATATTCTATTTCTGAAAACACTGATAAGGAAGAGAAAACATAACAGCAAGTGGCACATTTCTGAGGTACTGTAGGTGATTTCAGAGAACAGCACTAAGGCACTTCTCACTGAGTTCTTACATAAATATGCCGTTAAGCAATATGATGTATTATTATTACCTGAAAACATGCTATGAGCCTGGGTAGGCAACATATGAGCCAAGCGCCTTAGCTCCCCAAAGGAGATTGTCTCGACACCACATATCAGCCTGTGCTATTGGATTCCCTGAGTTTTAACTGGGTTAACCCACTTCCTGGTGAATACAAATTCAATTTTAACTGCCGTGTTTTTTTATTTGCCATGTGTGCACATGCCTCTCCCCTTCCCTTTTTGTCTTGCATTGCTCTCAATAGACTGGTATAACCACGTAGAAACAATTATCCTCTATTGAGTATACACAAACTATAAAATTATAATGAAGTGCTGTTACATGCGTGTAAAAAGAGGGAGAGATGAA
>NW_018128042.1:287012-294843 GCF_001952655.1 Monopterus albus
AGAGAATGCTCCTGCTATTTTTTTCTTCTATCCATCTATTTCCGCTCATAGCTCTCTCTCCCCGTTCTTGCACCATCCATGGTGATACAGATGGGTGGCAAATGAAAGTAAAAACCATTATAAAGTGTCTCCAGCGTCGGGCCACTACATGCCACCACAACAGCTTCAGTGTGCCTTGGCACTGATTCTACTGGAGGGATGAACACCATTCTTCCCAAAGATACTCTCTCATTCAGTGTTTTGATGATGGTGGTGGAAAGTCTAAAATGTAAGCCTAAAATCTCCCATAGATGTTATGCCAAGTTAAGAGTAGTGACTATGAAGGCCATATTTTGTCATACTCAACAAGCCATTCATTGACCCCTCATGCACTATGGATGGGGGCACTGTCATCCTGGAAGAGACCAGTCAGTTTTTCATTCAGGCTTTTCCTTTAATTTGACACCCACCTGTAGATAATAATCTTACATGTACTGGTTCCTGGTTCTGGGTGGTGGTGCAGCCATATGTAATGGATACATACTCACCTTACTGTAAAAAAATAAAAAACTTTTCAAAAGTTGTGAGTTAATCTCTAACTTTACAACATAATTATTGTAACACTTTCGCAGTTTACAGGTGGGGGGTGGCTATGGCTCAGGGGGTAATCTTCCTAATCGGAAGATTAGCAGATCGACAGTCCACATGTCAAAGTGTCCTTGAGCAAGCCACTGAATCCCCAGTTGTCGCTGGCTTATGAATGCGTGAGTGTATGAGAGTGCAAATGAGTGAATGGCCAAATAGTGTGAAAGCACTTTGAGTGTGCTGCAATGCATAGAAAGCACAATGCAAGTATAAGACCATTTATAAACAATCCAGTTTTACTTCCATTTAGTTTTACTGAAGACTATTTAAAGGTGCATTAACTAAGAGTTTGCACAGTGTCTGATAAATCAAGTGAAAATGGGACAGGACATGGTGGCTTTCTACTATACTGCTTCTTTCCATGACAGTATGCTGCCTACAGCCCTTTTGTTGTTATTCCAGCTTTTCTACCATTTGTTTGTCCTTCCGGAAATTATCCCTGCCTACCACCTAGGCAAGGTCGTAAAAGACATGGAGGACCTCTAGTCTGCTCAAAGTCCAAAGGGCTCACGTTCTTTTGCCTAGAGTGCAACAAAGAAAGAGCGAACACCAGAGTTAACGTCTTTTTTTTCAGGTGGAGAGTGTTAAAAGCAGCCAAAGGAAAAAACGGCGCTTTTCCTTCTGGAGGCATTAGCACCTAAGCTAACATGTTTATTTTTGGTAACATCAGTGACCTTATAATTTTGCCTTTATATTAAATTAATGTGATTTTCATTTCAGAGTACTTTGAGCTTTGTGTAATGTTAATGCCTTGTGTCACATTAGTAGTAGTCAGAATGTTCTACTGGATTAACAAATGCACTCCTTAGTCAGCTAACACTAGCTTGGACTGGAGGCTGCTTTTTGTACAGTCTGTCGCAACCAGGCAACTGTAGATTAGATGGTTGCTAGAAAACAGGATGTGACGTGAGGGACCGGAGTGGCTGATGATGTCAGTTTATATTGACTCTTACTAGACCTTTTAGTGGCTGAAAAAAAGTTGCTGAGTAGCTTTAAAAATGACCATTTTAAAATGATTTTGTGTAATACATTTTATTATGTCACAAAATGTAAAGTAAACCATCTAATTCTGATGAAACCAGATAAATGAGTGGGATATTAACAACTAACAACCTGGTAAATGTTTGATATTTATCAAGCATTTTGTAATTTCTTGTTTAGGATAATTTTTATTGCATGTAACTGGTTAACTAGCATTGTTTGTTTAAATAGTATATGTGTATGTGTGAACACTATGTATTTGGAAAGTCATACTACAAATTTAAACCAATTATTACTAAAGCTTTCCAAAGGCCTGTTTAAAACTAAACATTTTCAGTCCAAAACATTGAAAATGTACCAAGAGTTCCAGCTATCAAGAAGATACTTGAAGGGAGCTTGAGGTCCTTACAGTCACCTCATAATCACTCTTTAAGGCACATTCAGGGTCTTTGAAGCACCACTACAGAATGTTTTTAACAGTGCAAGCCTGTGTGACTGTATTCTCAATGGGCTAATGGCTTTCCTCAAGCAAAGGGAGGGAGAATGGAGCCTAAACAAAGCCAGATGAGAGAGTCAGGAAACTTTTCAGGTCTTCATTAGGTCTTCTCTCTGAGAGGGGAGGTTAAGAACCCAGCAAGCTGGTACTATTTAGCTGCTTAACGTCAACAGGATTGCTCATGCAGCTGCCCCCTAGACCCACCGACATGCACACAGAGGACACAACAACATGAAGCAAACACACACATGTGCAGATGTGAGCACTCAGTCCCACAACATACTGTTCTACATGCACACATGCAGACAGAAAAATGACCGCAAATAGTCTATGAACATGCATACACGTAAACAGGCTGTCCCCATATATGTGTGTCCCCACCAACATTTGCTGGTTAGCATGAGAAAAAGGCCACACATGGACTCAAACTGTCTTTCCCATACTGTTGCTACAGGAACCAACCACACACATGAAAACACATATACAGTAAGGACATTAGATCTTTGTTCTTTTTGGAAATACACTGACATGTTTATGACTGATATTCTGTTCAGTTTTTGCTGATGTTATGCTCCACAAACGGTAGACAAGAAAGTATATTATAAGTACAAAGCACTGAACATTTCTTATTTATGTCGTCATTTACACAGTAAACAATTATTGCAGCATAAAAACTGAACCACCAGTACTTAATTTTCATAACTCGCTGAAAAACCTGATAAAATAAATAATAATAATAATTATTATTATTATTATCGGCATGTCACAGACAAATGTATATACACAGCTCCCAAAATTCATACATGCTATAGGTCGTCAGAGCATTTGACCAAGAGAACCGAAGCTGTATTTCAGCATGCGCCGATCAGTTTGTGGGGATCCTGTATGTGTGTAGCTTTATATGCATGTGTGCTTTCACAGGTATTGTTTTGCTGCTGTTTGCCTGCCAGTAAGCACATTTCCAACCCCTACCAAGTAGTCATGAAAGAAAACAGAGGAGAAAAGGCCAGATGATTAGATGGATATCATAGCTTTAGACACGTGTAGCCAAGACTTCATGAGTAAGTGTACAAAGTGTATTTGTGTGTGTACGTGTACGTGTGAGTGATAGGTGAAGAGTGAGGGGTGAAAGGGAAGCTGATGAATATCAAATGAACAGAGAAGAGGTCTGTAAGTTGAGCCTTGTGCATTTAAACCTGCTTTGTGTGTTTGTATATGTGTTTCTGAGAGTGTGTGCGTACTTGTGTGTAAGGGTAAGGGTGGGGGTGTTTTGTTGTTCTCTGAGAGTGAACAGAATGGGAGCTGATGATATTGTGTGTAATGAGAGGAAAACAGGTGTGTGTGTGTGTGTGTGTGTGGTATTAGATTGTGGGGACATGAAAAATCAATGAATTTTAGGGTGACTAGGGTGACACCTTGGCTTAAGGGTAGGTAAAAGGTAAGGGTTAAGGTTAGAGTAAGCCTCCAGGAAATGAATATAACTCAATGTAAAGTCCCTATCAGGGAAAAAAAACATGACTGTGTGTGTGTGCATGCATGTATTAAGTGTATGAGGGCTGTGTTCAAGCACCACCTAGTGCTCAATTGTAGCACCTCACCTGTGAAGTAAAGCATAACATCTTTGTTACTATTAAGAGGTAAAACTTTAAACAATTTCAACAAATTTAAACAAATTTAAACAAATTACGATCATAATGAGCAAGATTTTTTTTAGATATTTAGATGTCATTTCATTAATGCTTGAACTGTTTAAATGTAAAGACATATACTGTAGTAAAAATGATATTAAAATGATATAGTTTAAAGAAAAAAATTTGCAGCATTGACATTATATTAGTTGTTAACCTTTCATACTATTGATCAGAATTTCAAGTACTGCATAGATCATCACCGTGATGATCAAATACTCTCACATATACAGTATATATGTCTGTAACATCAATATCATTGAGTGATTTATTTTTATAACATGCTAATTCTGCAATATTGCGATAACACTATAGAAAACTTAATGATGCGACATGGCCCTTGGATAGGGAAATACTACAGGAATTGTTTCCACATACTGTAACACCTCCTGACTACTGTAAGATTTGGGGGATATTGTGAGATTGAGATAGTGTCACAGTCGATTTTTCATTCATCTGACTATTGCTACCAGTCACCAGATAAGAGGCACAAGTAGAGCCTGGGATAATTACGGCACACATGGCTTAACAAACTTTAACCCATTTTGCCCGCTCATTTCAATGTGCCCTTGAGTACAGTATACTGTCAACACACATCCATCGCTTGCTCCGATTTAGTACCACAGCCCCATCAAGCCTTTCCAAACAGGCTGGTGACAGTGATGTGAGGCTGTCGTGCTGGATCAAGGTAATTCAGTATGAGCACCCACACCGCACCCACCGCCACCCCCCGTTGTCAGTTGAATGCGCCGTGACCCTCAGGCCATCAGATTCAGCTCCCCAGACCTGTTTATTTTTATCACAACAATGAAAATTAGCATGATGCTGAACGCCTATGCACACTGCACGCCTCCAAGGCTGTTTGTGTGTATGCGTCTATATGTTTGTGTGTGTATTTATGTGATCGGCCGGCGTGTGTGTATGTGTGTGGGTTAGAGTGACATTGTCACCTTCTTATCATGGGGCCAGTGTTCTGTAGACAAGGAGATTTAGCTGAGAGATTGAGGGGGCTTGGTAGCTGCTACTGTGTGTGGTGACAGGTATCACCAATACAAGGATTATCAAAACAAAGATTCTATTAAACTGTCACAATGATTGAAGTGTCCCATGGCGGTTTAGCAGAAGAAATGCCAAAATTACTGATCATAGTGTGTCTTTTTACCTTATCTCATTCGGTTTGTCAAACCGATTTTATTCACAATCAGATGTGCATCATGGACTAAGTTTGTTTTGGTGTGCACAAAAAGGTTTGTGTCCACAGATTTAGGAGTTTGATGTTGATTTACTGTAACAATTTAATAAGAAGTAGGTCAAAAAAATCTGTTTCATGATGTTTCAAAATCAATGCATTTGCTACTTTTAATGCTTTATTATATAGCAGAGTTTGACAAAATTTTCATCACAGAAAAATAAACTAGCCCAACAATTATTACTAATTTGAACTTAAAAAATGAAACGGATCTATAAAACTGTATCAGTTTAACATTTCTCTGTAATACAATTAAACTAATGCTTCAGTGAGCTGTAAGATGTGTTTGTCTCATTTATTACACACAGGTGTTTTACACAGCTTTTGCTTTTATTGCTGATTTTTATTGCTTCTTGAAATCCAAATGTTGCATTATTTGTTGTTTCAAACATTATAAAGTGTAATTTTAAGGACTTTTTCAGTTTTCTGTCACAGTTCACAAAGCTACACTGTTTTTCTGTGCACTGAATCTTGAGTAGTACCACAGCCTAAGCACAGGGGCTGAAGAATATTTCCCTAGCCAGTCTGGCTGGTTGGATGGAACTGAGACATACGTTTAATGCTATGCCTACCTTCACCCACACACACTCAAAACCATACTGGCCCTGCACACAGATGTGAATGAACTCATGGTTGCATGCTTTATCTCTTACTCTGCCTGACAGATGCACACACCAGTGGAAGCATTTTCCAGTGTGACTGACAGCAGTGATGGAGGTGAAAATAAGTCTGATTAATTGGGAGGATGGGTGGGAGTGGGAGACTACACAGAGGCTGTGCTGCAGTATTTCAGCAATGCCTCTGTGGCATCACGTGCCACTACTTTAACAATTTGTCAGCACCGTAGAACAACATTTATTTGACTGCACCCATGGTCTCCGTTTTGCAAAATGGTATTTTGTCATAGCTGAACAATGGCCTTTGTGAATTAACTTTGACACTCAGCTTTTTGCTATCACCAGTGTAACGTTACAGATAGGGATGGTGGTTCATCAGACAGCCAAAGGTCGATGCGCCAGACTGTTCTTAAAATCAAACACACATAAGTCTTTTTCTCATGATACATGGAAGCAACGACTCAAATGAGCATTCCACCCTCCCATTCTTCTCTTTCTGCAGGAACCTCTGATAGAGGTTGACATTAATGCCACAGTCCAGTGGGACCTCACACAACCAGGCAAATTTTAGTAGGAGCAGCTAGGTTTGAATTAGTGAGGGCTGATTTACAGTGAATCTCAGCCACAAGTTCAAACATATTTGAAAATAAAATGTTCATCCATCCATCCATTTTCCTCCGCTTATCCGGGACCGGGTCGTGGGGGCAGCAGTCTAAGCAAAAATGCCCAGACTTCCCTCTCTCCAGACACTTCCTCCAGCTCCTCCGGGGGAATGCCGCGGCGTTCCCAGGCCAGCCGAGAGACATAGTCCCTCCAGCGTGTCCTGGGTCTTCCCCGGGGCCTCCTCCCGGTGGGACATGCCCGCAACACCTCCCTAGGAAGGCGCCCAGGAGGCATTCAAAACAGATGCCCGAGCCACCTCAGCTGGCTCCTCTCAATGTGGAGGAGCAGCGGTTCTACTCTGAGCTCCTCCCGGGTGACCGAGCTCCTCACCCTATCTCTAAGGGTGCGCCGGGCCGCCCTGCGGAGAAAGCTCATTTCGGCCGCCTGTATCCGGGATCTTGCCCTTTCGGTCATGACCCAAAGCTCATGACCATAGGTCATATGGTCATGAGGGATTAACCGTTCTGCGCAATTGTCTTTTAATAGATGGTTTGGCAGCTTCTCTTCAAGCCTGATATTAGACTTTGTAAAACTTAACTAGAATCAGGAATAAGTTTCAACCACATCCAGAAATGGGTGCTTACATAAACTCTGCTCCTCCGGGTCAAAGCCTTATGAGCAGACAGCACACAAACACTGGCACAGAGTGACAAAGAGGTAGACACACACACACACACACACACAATCTGTATCTGATTAGCTTGTATACAATCACAAAACACACGTTAGCCTGGTATTGTGCTGTGCCGTTGTAAATTCTGCAGCACACGGGCCAACTGAAACCAGCTAGCTGTTTATCTCTCTGCAGTGTTAAAACTTCTGAAGATGGCCACAGGGATGAGAGCTCTGCTGGATACTGTCATGCAAGCGCTGCCACAGGTAAACATACAGCCTGCAGGGTCTTGAACACCAAAAAGTGATTTTATTTTTATTTTATGAATATAGGAAACACATGTGGACTGGTTGGGCAAACTCCCATGAACCCTCCACCACCCTGAAGAGGGTATAGAGCCGGTCCAGTGTTCCACAGCCAGGACGAAAACCGCATTGTTCCTCCTGAATCCGAGGTTCGACTATTGGTCGAATTCTCCCATCCAGTACCCTGGCATAGACTTTCCCAGGGAGGCTGAGGAGTGTGATCACCCTATAGTTAGAACACACCCTCCGGTCCCCCTTCTTGAAAAGAGGGACCACCATCCCAGTCGGGCCAGTCCAGAGGCACTGTCCCCAACCGCCATGCGATGTTGCAGAGGTGTGTCAGCAAGACAGCCCCACAACATCGAGAGATGTAAGGTACTCAGGGCGGATCTCATCCACCCCTGGTGCCTTGCCACCCAGAAGCTTTTTGACTACCTCAGTAACTTCAGCTTGGGTGATGGACGAGTCCACCTCTGAGCCCTCAGCCTCTGCTTCCTCATCGGAAGACATAGCGCCGGGGTTGAGGAAATCCTTGAAGTATTCCTTCCACCGTCCGACAATGTCCCCAGTTGAGGTCAACAGCTGCCCACCTCCA
>NW_018128042.1:295854-359655 GCF_001952655.1 Monopterus albus
GATGGACACCCTTATGCTTGAACATGGTGTTTGTTATGGACAAACTGTCGCTAGCACAGAAGTCCAATAACAAAACACCACTCAGGTTCAGATTGGGGGGGCCGTTCCACCCAATCACGCCCCTCCAGGTGTCACTGTCGCTGCCCACGTGGGCGTTGAAGTCCCCAGTAGAACAACGGAGTCCCCAGTCGGGGCCTTTTCCAGCACCCCTCCCAGGGACTCCAAGAAGGCCGGGTACTCTACACTGCCATTCGTCCCGTAGGCACAAACAGCAGTGAGAGACCTATCCCCGACCCAAAGGCGCAGGGAAGCGACCCTCTCGTTCACCGGGGTAAACTCCAACACATGGCAGCTAAGCTGGGGAGCTATGAGCAAGCCCACATGAGCCCAGTCTCTCTCGAGGAGTAAAGTTCCAGAGCCCAAGCTATGCGTGGAGGTGAGCCCGACTATATCTAGTCGGTACCTCTCAACTTTGGAGGTTGAGAGGTTGAAAATAAAATGTACTTTGATAAAAACAATTACTGTATAAATAAAATCCTTTAAGACTTTTTAAAGTATATTGCTGGTCTTATGTGTCTCATGTGTAACAATAGATCTGAGATGAGCTCTAACCAAGACCAGATGAATAATAAAGTAATGTCTGGTGTCTAATTCAACGATCCTGACATTTTAAGCATAAGTATACTGTAAATATACACTGAAGTAAAGCTGTTCTGTGCATTTGATCAAAGATGACACCATTTGCAAAACCTCAAAAGCTTTTAATCTTCTTATTCATTATTTGATTGATATACCTTTTAGCAGTACAAACTTGATGTTAATTTTATTCCACAGCTCATTTTGTAGTAAAAATTACAACCTTTAATATTAGTGACATCCATCACAAATTTAAATATTAAAAAGTCACCCTTTAAGTTTCAAGAAATATTTTCTTATTAATGCTTCTGTCTCACATTGAAGGTTAAACAGACAAACTCTTAGCATTTAAGAACAATCACTTACAGTAAGTTTCTGTATGTCAGGGCAGGTTAATACTGATAACAAGGTATTTAGTATTACAGCCCTGTTTGGAATCGTCGCATAGACATGTCTTATTTGAGAAAAACGTACAAGCAAACAAATATGACATTGCTTATATAATCATAAGCAAAGGATTTTGTAGCATAATTTATTCTGAGATGGTTACGTTTCATAATAATTGTCCTCAGTGTTTTCTGAGTTGATTTATCCTTTACAGCAGGGTCACTCTCTCTTCATTGTCAGCTCTGTCAATTCAGGATTTTGTTAATGCAATCAGCATTATGGAAAACTTTTCTCTAAACACATGTTCAGCCAACACAATCCAGTTGTGTGGTTTTGTCATGATTCAAGAATCCCTAAGAGCCATCAGAACTGCAGGGAGGAAGACAGACATGGAGGAGCAGGGAATATCCATTCAAATAAGATTATAAGTGAATTAATAGACATTGACGTTTGTATTTGTTCCAATGTGGAGAACAGCCCGGCATTTCCTGCCAATGGGCCCATGGGTGACACTAATACCTTGTAATCAATGGAAATGTGTATAGCTCCAAAACCATTACATTCAGATTTTGTGACTCTTGTTTTCTTACTTCACTCTTGTTTGTTTCGGTGTAATGCAGATCAGTTCTGGGTTTATTTTCTACCCTCAAAGCTGAATGTTTTATTTGATTTGCAGTATAAAAAAAAAAGATCATACCGGTGAAATTATATCCACGTGGAGGATCTGAGTTTGTACTGTAGCTTGGTTGGCACTGGCCATGCCACTGCGACAAAACAATATTAGGAACAACTCAAGAGTTATTTTTCAAAACACTGCACTTCTATTTTAGGTTATAAATCGCTACATGAAGCCCATTAGTCATTATGTTAACATTTAGGACCATCTGATTCACTGATGCATTAATATTCCAACTCTTTTTTTTATGGCAGTTAAGATCAAAATAGCACAACTGACTTTTATTTAAAAGTCCAAACAAAGTGTAAAAATATAAAATGGTTCTTCAGCTTACATATATTTAAGTTATATTTGAATATTTACACATTTTTTTTCCAACTACATACTGTAACACTGATATTACAAAGTTGCAAGACACTCCCACTTAATCATTCAATGTGTCCTCTTTACCTCAGGATGTGGTTGACATAGCATTAAGGGATCTAGATGCATTCTCATATCAATCACTGAGAGACTTTTCTTCCTTTTTCTTTCTAATGCCTGTGAAGACACTTCACCCTCAGGAAAGAGGCAGCTACGTTTTCATCTCTTCCAAAAGCAGAGAGGGGGGAATTAACCAGTTGAAAGGTTATGTGGTAAGTCAACATTAGCTTTTCGGCTTACTCAGTGATTGAGCCCTGTAATTATACGACGCAGTCTTGAACCCTCACTGGTGAAATCTTTGTCTCTTTGTATCCTTTGTAACCATGGCAAAATAAACCTCTGAAGGAACTTGCTTTCCATAAATATATGAATAAATAAATGACCGTTTGATCTGGTGGTTGCTAATTTTCTATTTAATCGGTTAAGTAATAATCTATATGTCGTGGTAGTGTGACAGACTGAAGTGCATATTCTCTGTTTGCAACATTGTAGTTTATTTATTTATTTATTTATTGACCTAAGCTTTTATATTCCTGGTAAGTATCACTTTATAGCACTTAATAACACAGAAATGCCCTTGGGGTAATCTTTAAAAATGTATATCTGGATAGGGAATGACACTAAAGAAAAACCACAGCAAAAACCTGAACCTTACTGTATATAAAATCTAATGGGGCCATTTCTTAACTAGTGACCCTATAATACATTTTACATTTTTCTTTATAAGAATGCAGGGTAACAATGCAGAGCTGTATAGAGCTCTTGAGCCTTATGAAAACAATGCTGTCTGTGTTACTGCTATTATTATTACTATTTATCTTAGAACAGGGACATGATGTCCCCCACTGACAGTGATCCACAGTATGTTAGAGTCTTTTCTGTTGATTTACAAAGTCACAAAAGAAATTGGTTGGTGTCATCTGGATTTAACAGAGACAGAATTTCTTTCTTAAGACACACAGTGGGATGACAGAAATCAGACAAGTGGATGTGTACTAGCATGTGTTGATCCAGAGGAGCCCATGTGCCCTTGACACTCAATAGTCAACCAACAACTAAATCTTCTTTTTTTTCCTACAGTGAATGGCAAATTTCATTCAAGATCCAACAGGAGCATATCCCAGCATGCAATGAGGGAAAGGCAAGGTACGCAGTGAGCAAGCTGCAAACAGTCACTCATTTCAAATGTCAATACGTATAAGAGAACACCGTTAAACAAAACACACAGTATAATGAGTTCAAATAGCATATCATCATCATATTTTATGTTCTCATCATATTAGCAATAAAAGTCAAATGGCACATGCCAGTGCAAACTTTAGCCAACTATGGGCAGTCTTTTTGATGTTGTTCTTGTGTTAAAGCTTACACCATTGCAGATTTGCCACAGCAGACAGTGTGCAGTCAATTGACTATGGGTCATCGTCTGTCGGAGGCTTCTGCTTGTACTCCATTACCTTCCTGCAGTTGCACATAGCTCATTAAACCTCACTTTTCCATACGACTTGGCTCGGTAAATAAAGTTGTTGTTGGTGCATGCTGCCTTCATGATCTACTTTCTCTCTTTCTCTTGCTCTATCTCCATTTCTCACCCTCTCTCTTTCACACATACACTCTCACTATGCAGTGTTTGGAAGTAATTGAAAACGTGATCCATGAAGTCACAAGTGCAATTTAACTCAAAGCCTACCCATGTTAGCGCTTCCACTAGTACCAGGTCAAAAAATGAAATTAATTTTTAAAAAGGCAACCCATGAAATTGCACTCATGATAGATGGGGTGTGAAGGCAATATTTTAATACATTTATGGCTATATATTTTCCAGCCCCCTTGACATTGGAAACACTGAAAGATAGGGTGTTATTTGAGTTTATTTGGAGAATAGGAATAAAGGAATAAAGAGAGTAAATGTAGTATCAGTCAGTACATTGTTGTGAAAGAACTCTTGCATTACCATTTGAACCTCTTCACTTACACAAGAATTTGAGCTCAATATCAATTCAAGCATGAACGTAATTCCCAGTATATATTGCAAATTTAAATGACAGCTTTGAGCATCATAAGTGAAATTATAAAATAACAGAGTACCCATATAATGCAGTTAGCAAAGGCAGAGTTGTGACATATTAGCACAGATTTATTGGGTGCATGCACACAGTATCAATACTTCAAAATGTTTGCAGATTGATTGAATATTATTTTATGTTTAACTCTTTCTGTTGGGAATAAAATGGCCCAGATACACTTGTAAGCACAACATATTTTATAATAGCAATTAATCCCTGTCTGAGACCATTTAACCTCTTTAGATGACATGATCTGACCAAAGAAAGAATCCAAAGTGCTATTCCTATTCTTAGAAGCATTTTTGCATACAAAACCTGGCTGGTACAGTGGAACCAGAGCCAATCTACAGCACTCTGAAAGGTCCCTCACCAACTGTCAATTCCACACCCCCGAGAGGAAGTGAGGGCGATCTGGATGGCTCTGGAAAATGATCAAGGTGCTGAAGGAGCAGCTGCCTTTGCTTTGGTCTGAGTCCTCTGACCCACTTTCCCACCTCTCCCACCTCCAATGAATTCCCCTCCGCCATCTCCTCTCCTGCTTCCTTGTTCAAGATTAATGGTGTGAACCCAAAACCTGCTGGCAAACTGGATGTAGGGAAGATGTCTGAGGTAAGGCCTGACAGGAGTTTGGAATGCCGGTTAGGCATGCTGTGTATGACTACTTTGTGCTCAGATAAATATAACAGGTCTATGAGGACTGACCTTATGGTGGAGACATCTTGTTGCAGGAGTGAGCGAGGTGCTGTAGCTCATATTTCACTCTCTCTGAGCTACTGAGCTCTCTGTCTTTCACTTCTTCTGTCTCCCTGTGTCACTGCCTTGAGGGGAAAAAGGCAAATTCTCAAGGCCTGAAAGTATGTGAGTAGACTTGGTTGGACAGAAGTTCAAGATGTCACTGGGGAGAAGTTGTGCTTCGACACGAAGACTTGTTGTGCTCATCAGCAAATCTGTCAGGAGGCTGTTTGATGTTGTATTTGGGTGATGTCCTAAGGCGCTGTGTTTGTGTTAGCTTCCATATGGATTAACTTCATATAATTTGACTCTGTCGACAATTATCCATCAATAGAAGATGCAGTAATTCTGGTGTCAACTCATCCACATCTCTGATATTCACATATATTTCTGTATGGGGGTGGGGGAGTTGCCCTCACTGGGATTGAATTTAATGACCTAAGTCCAAGAGAAATTCATCAATAAAATTACTCCGGGGGGAAAACTTTTTCACAAAACAGACTTTTCTCAAATCACCACCATACCTCCACTTGCATAATTGATAGAGTTCTCATGATTAAGCTAATGAGGCTTAGTCCTATCCAACAGCCCCTAATTACAAATATGTAATATCCCTCCTCTGCTTCAATTAGCATTAGAACAGAAGGTTAAGAATAATTTAATTATTCATGCGGACGGTGAACTTCAAGGTTAAGGAGACTGGTCATTTAACCTCAGCATTAAAATAAAAGTAATTTTCTTTAATTGTCTTTGATGAGAGTTACTAACTACATGACCGAGGGAGGGTCAAGCGTTACCTAGATAAGATCAGATTTTTACTGTGTTATTGACTTTTTGTGTTGATTTGTTAACTAACCTTAAGAATATCTGAACCGTTCATACACTGTAAGATAAATTGTTAGGTATTATTTTGGTGTTTTGAGTGTCTAAACAGCTTACAGGTGTGATTATTTCACTTGTGTTTCTTTATCACTTCACATATTTTCTTTTAGAATACCTGAGTCAAACAGGTATGTGATGTAAGGAACCCAAGCTGTCAGACTTGTGGAGGGATGGTTTCAGACTGATACCCCTGTAGGCAGTGGAAGTAATGGTACATCATTGAAAAGCTCTCTGCAAACTTGGAAGGACCTCTTTCTTATGTGATGAAGGCTCAGTGAAAAAAGGATCAAATGGCACAGTGTGCATGTGTAGGGATTCATGTTTTGTGTCAAATATGCTACCTTGTATGTACAATGTATTTGTCCTACATCTGCTTTGTACTGGTGTACATTAAAAGGGGTTAAAAATTATAAAATATTAGTATAAACCAATGTATGTATGCTCTTAGTCTGGACTTACAATTTTAAGTATTTTTGCAGCTGACTTACTGCTAAGCTACAATTGAGGAAACATAAGAGCTGCATGGAGCAGATGCTTTAACTCTTGCTTGAAACCACCTACTCCAGAATGTGTCTGACCATTGACTGGGGATTTGACAGGGGACTACGTTGGCCTTGTGTCAGCAGTGGAGACCATAGAGCATAGCCTGGGATGCAGAGCCTGGGCTTGGAGCCCATAGCCTGGAGGCTGTAGGCCCAGAACTACACTCACTGGCCTAGACCAGCCCAACCCAGCAGAGCCTAGATCAGCCTATCCCAGTTCTGCTCAGCCCCCTGCTCCCTGTGGCCTCCCTGCACCTTCACCAGCTGCGCTTTTCTGGCTCCAGCTGCTAGGTGTATATGTGTGTATGCTGCCCACCCCCACCACCCCAATATACCCTCCTTCCCCTCCATCCCTTGCTTTTTACTGCTCTGGTTTTCCCTTGTTCTCTTATTTTCTCATTCCTGATTTGTCCTCTCACTGTGTCTGCCCCATCTCTTTCTCTTTTTTATCCTCTCTGCCTCTCATCCAGGCACAGGGGTTGTAATAGTGCCCAGCAATTACTGAGTTGGCATGTGCTGCATTGTTTACTCACAGTCCTATTCCTACTGGACTTTATTAAAACACCATCTGCCATCAGCTCTGGAATGGTAGAAAAGGTGGTGGAGGAGGAGATGGAAGAAGAAAGCAATGGGAGAAAAGCAATAGATTTGGCTGCAGAATGGAAGGAAAATGGCTGGAGTCATGTGGAGAGTGCGGGCTGCTGTGGTGGTCTCTTGTCAGAGGGACATCAGCAATACACGAGACAGAGGAAGCAGCTAAATGAAATTTCTGGTCTAGTAATGGGAACAAACTGAGGGTGAGTTCCAGGAGACATGGATCCATGTTTATTTAACAAATTATGTGGTCGTTTAAGGCCTCAAAAGTGCATGAAAATGAGAAATCTGTAAAATATATTTTACCAGTATAGATAGCTTATAATCACCTTTTTGTCAAATGAATAGTCTGTGGTCCTGAATCAGATCATGATTTGCCAAAAGAACATGAAGGCAGATGACAAAAATTCTTCACCAGGCCTGTTAGTCACACAATGTGACTCAGGTGCACGTGGGTTAACAGTATTGGCATGTCTGTTTATGAACACTCACATTACCTCCTCACTTTTACACACACATGCACTTATAGCTAGGCAATAATGCTCTGACCCGCCCATGTAATAACATTCTGATGGTTATTTCATTAGCTGTAATTTGCTACGGGACATGTCATATTGGATGAGAGCCTGGATTGATTGGATAAGTCATTGAGTGGAGCTGTGCTGGACCCACTTCAAGCTGGATCAATTAGTCAATTATTGCATTGGCTTGGCGTGACATATTGTGAGTGTATCTCTGTGTTCTCAGGTGTTTCTATACTGTCTTTTACATAATCATAATGTGATGATAAATCATTGTTTCCATGATACAAAATACCATGTAAATGCTCTGTTTTGACCAAGTCCAGTTTTCCATCAACTGATTTTTTTTTTTTAGTTTTTTTTTTTTTTTTTTTTTACATTTAAGAAGTCAAACATGTTCTCAATGTTGGCCTTCATCAGGGTTGTCCCTTGTCACTGATCCGGTTTGTGATTTTCATGAACAGGATCTCAAGGTGCAGCTGGGGGAGGAGGGTGTCCAGTTTGGGGCCCTCAGAACTGCATCTCTTCTAGTTGCTGATTATGTGGTTTTGCTGGTTTCTTCAGACCATGACCTCCAGCATACACTGGGGCGGTTTTCAGCCGAGTGTGAAGCGGCAAGGATGGGAGTTAACAACTCCAAGTCTGAGGCCATGGTGCTCTGCCGGAAAATGGTGGACTGCTCCCTCTGGGTCGGGAGTGAGTTGCTGCACCAAGTGAAGGATTTGTTTCTTGGGGTCTTGTTCACAAGTGAAGGTAATATTGTGTGAGATTGTTAGGCGGATAAGGGCAGCATCAGCAGTAATGTGGACGTTGTACTGGACCATCATGGTGAAGAAAGAGCTAAGCCAATAGGCAAAGCTCTCAATTTACCTGTCAATCTACATTGCAACCCTTACCTTTGGTCACGAGCTGTGGGTAGTGACTGAAAGAATGAGATTGTAAATACAAGCAGCTGAAATTAGTTTCCTTTGTAGGCCGGTTGAACCTACCCTTAGAGATAGGTTGTGGAGTTTGGACATCCAGAAGGGGCTTGGAGTAGAACCACTGCTCCATCACATCGAAAGGAGCCAGCTGAGGTGGTTCAGGCACCTTGTCAGGATGCCTTCAGGGCACCTCCCTGGTAAGAGACCCTGGGGTAGACTCAGAACATGCTGGAGAGATTATATATCTCATCTGGCCTGGGAATGCCTTGCAATCCTGCCAGAGGAGCTGGAAAATGTTGACAGGGAGGGAAACATTTGGATTGCCTTGCTGAACCTGTTTCCACTACAACCCGATCTTGGATAAATGGGAGAAAATGCATGTATGGATGTTGTTTTATTTTGATTATTTGTGGCTATCAGTAGCTTTTACTAGGGAGGAATATCATAATAAGAACCACTGTATTGGTAGGTTTTACAAACTATACCAGGCACGGGTGCAGTCATGGTCGGACTATTAAACTAATTACTTGCTTAGGCTGAAGCCAGGCCTTATCATTTATGCTATCCAGACAGGGGCAAGTGCAGTAGATTACAGCAGATGTTTTATTTGTGCTCTGGAAATGTCTGGGTGGGAGTTGGGGTGGGGTGTTGTGGATCACTGAGGTGGAAGACACAAGAGCATGTGCAAGTGCAAATATAATGTTATTTTGGATGCTCTGTGGTCAACCTGCTGCACAAAACCTTCTTTTTAAATTGGATGTACAGTAGTAAAGGCTGACTGAGGGAAGATGAAGAAAGATAAAGGAAGAGCGCTTGTTTAGGAAGCTTTACCTCAGCTGGGACAGGCAGTGAACATGGGGCCTCATTTGTACACTGTGCACTGTAAATCAGCCATGTGTCTGTGAGGATGTTCCCAACAGAGAGAATCTTGGCAGCATGAAAAATAATAATGAGTGGAGAAAAAGCACAACTGAGCCACAGTAGGAAACCAGTCCAGATTTGCTCTACCTATAAACCCAGCCTAGTAACCTGCAAGGTATGTACTGTAGGTAGTTCGGATTTGGAGTCTGCTACTGTAGCTTAGTTAATATAGCCAGTCACTCTGCGGAGTGTGGATTATCAGACTGTTAGCAATGCTCAAAGTGGGCCACAGTATGCACTGGTATGCAGTACTGGCACTTCTACATTTTACTCTTTGGTGTACAGGGATTTTTTCTTGTGTACCAGCACTTCTCACAAACTGCTGGTACTATTTTCTGCCAGCTCATTTAAGTTGAACTGAGTCAAGCCTGGACAGCGGGCGAGAGCAGATGATGGCAGGAGGCGGTGACATGAAGCAGCAGTCAAGATGGACAGTTTAGAAGCTTTCTGCCAGCTATAATGTGGGAGCCAGAGGGGGTTAGCTCCTACAAAAAGAGACCTGAGCTCCCCCAGTAGCAATAAAAATGAGTGTTTGGGTGGTCCCAAATAATCAATAATTATATTTGGTTTTGTTATATCAGTTCTAATCATAAAACAAACTACATACAAATTAAACTATCTATCCATCCAGTGGAGGAGGGTCACAAGGGGTGGGGATACACCCTGGACAGGTCACCAGTCTATCACAGGTCTGATACACAATCACACTCACTCCTCCAGGCAATTTAGACCAATCACCAGTTAAGGTTTGAGCCCTGGCCAACCTGATGTCTTTCTGTGCAGAGCATGTCCTCCCTGTGCCTGTGTGGGTTCTCTCTGGGTACTCCGTCTTCCTCCCACAGTCCAAAGACTGGGGGTAGGACTAGATAAGTCTAACTTCTTCCTACTCCATTCAAGCATGTACTAGGTATAAGCAAATTGATAATATACTTGTGGATATGTGTGGAATTATGTGTGTTGACATATTGACTGTTGTTACATGTTTGAAAGAATAAATCAAATCAAATCAAATCAAATCAAACCTAAGCTGCATGTCTTTGGACTGTGGGAGGAAGACGGAGTACCCAGAGAGAACCCACACAGGCACAGGGAGGACATGCTCTGCACAGAAAGACATCAGGTTGGCCAGGGCTCAAACCTCAAACCTTCTTGCTGTGAGGTGACAACACCAACCACTGTTCCACCATTCCACCACAAATTGAACTAAAAACACAAAAAGTTGCCCCCCGCCTTTTCCTGTCATTTGTTTCTTACATCATTTGTGTCATATCACTTTCTTACCGCTTGACACATCTGTCCGTCAATTTTAACTGCTTCTGTTAAGCAGTTGCTAGTGGTCTTCAAATCTTTTTTTCTGCAGCAGCAGGCTCTGTTGTTGTACCGGTCACTAAAACACAGCTCTGTCTAGTCTCTTGAATTCAGATGCATCTGTCACTACCAGCACCAGATGATTAAACAGCTCTACACTGAAGAAACACATTCTTAAGCAGGCTAATAGGTGACTAAAGTGCAAATGGCAAAACTCAAAATTGGAAGTTTTCTACCTCCAATGCCAGCAGCATTTACTGATTAATAAGCATTCAAAAAGTAAGCAGGGGTCAAACAATGCACATAGTTTGTGTTTGTTTCATGCAGCTCGGTGCAGCAGCACAAAGCGGAAGAAAAATGGGCGAAGTGATAAATTGATAGAATCCGATGACTACTGTAGGTATGTCAGGCAATCCGGTCTCATAGCTGTGAAACAGCTGAGCAAACTACAGTGAAGTATGGCAGCTCAACAAATTCAGAATCAGCTTCTCAACTAAATCACATTGTTGGATGTTGTAGATTGATGTGAACAGACAGCATTATTTTGTTTTTGTTTATGTTATTTTAACAGTAAATTAATTGCAATAAAAATAACTAAATTAGCAAAAATTGTTTTGGAGGCCATTTATATGATTACGTTGATCCAGTGTTTTTTTGTCTTAATTCTGTTTGCATCTCATATTGTAACTGTCATATCACAAAATATGATACAGCAGCATTTGCTCTTTAAGGAATTTCTAGAATAAAGTATGAACAGCTGAAAAAAAAACTGCTGGAGTAGACCCAAAACATGTTGGAGGGATTATATATCTCATCTGTCCTGGGAACCCCTGGGGGCCCCCCAGGAGGAGCTGGAGAATGTTCCTGGAGCGAGGGATGCCTGGACTGCTCTACTGAACCTACTGCCCCTGCAACCCAACCCCGGATAAGCGGTTGATAATGGATGGATGGATGGAAAACTGCAAAGAGAATTGGAAAGGAAGTCATGATGCACAGTAGTAATGAGTTCTCGTAATCCGGCGTCTCCTGCGTAACAGGCAACATACGGAGCTCTCCCTGCTCAGTCTGCAGTGTGCAGAGGTATGTGTGGTTCTTGTGTAACTGTCTGCAGTCACTTACATGTGATTTAGAAGATAAACACAGTGGATGGTCATATGTAATGGCAATGCATTCTGCCACAGCACTTCTAAAATCAGAGGCTGTAGATTTATTATCATATGTGTCCTGTTGGCTTCAGATGACTGCGGGGCTTTAAAAAACAGAAGAAGTTTTTTCATACAGTATAAAACAGCTGTTGACAACAGACACTGTAAAAATGAATCTTATTCATTTAGAGACCCAGACAGACTTATTATCGGGTCACCAATGTTCTGAGTTTACCCACATTAAACTTTATTTTTTATTCCAATTTAAAGACATATAGGCTATTGGCTGGAGTATTTGTTTGACACTGTTAAGAATCATTTTTTCTTACTGTTCGGTGCAACTACTCCACCACTTCACTTTGCACTGCTTTATCTGAATAAACCTTCCTTCTGCGTCTTCCTCTCCCACCAAGTCAGGAAACAGGGGCAGTGCACTATTTGTTATTGTTTAGTCCCCCTCACCTGGAGGGTGAGGGAGAACTGGGGTTGGACTCAAGATGGCTGACCCAGGTGCTAGTACAAAAAAGGTAGTGGAATAAAAACAACATGACAACAAAACAGGGTCTATAATACATACAACAAGGGAAGGGCAGTGATGACTAAGGAGACCAGGACGGTAAACACACAAACTAACGACAGGAACTAGGATAGCAAAGGATGAGAACGGACAGGAAAAAAAAAAAAAAAAAAAAAAAAAAAAAAAAAAATGCGGGTCAAACACAACCTTTGCATAACTTACTTTAAGTATAGTACGTTACACATCGCAATGCTCCGGCGACGACGGGGTGTCTGCCAGAGGTATAAATAAGGAAGCCAACAAATCAACGGAATACGCCTCAGGTGTGCGCACCGACCCACGAGTCACTAATAACCCGATGTAACACAGCTGAGACGTTGATCCCGCAAAAAGGGAGAGCAGGAGAGGGAAAAAAGAAAGAGAGGCAGGTCGCACCGAGCGGACCTGACAGTTATACTCAGCAACAAGAGGCTTCTTTTGTCTTTCTCACCAAAATAAACTATGTTAGCACATTCGTTCAAATACCAATCAGCAAGTCAAATGAATCATAAAAGGTTTCAAGATACTATTTCTTCAGGCAAAATATTTTGGGGGGGCTCAACCTACCTTAGTCTCATAAGAGAACAACCTATGAGCTCACACATTCATTCAAATACCTCACACCTCTACTGATACTGACTCAACATGTCTGGAAAATGATACAAATCTGGAGCAGATGAAAGAAAAAGGAAAATCCTTTACACTCATTTGTTTGCACTGATATTTCCATACACATGAGTGTCTAATTATCAACCAGTCTCTAACCTTCCATTCTTTATAAAAGTACTTTCTGATCCTTTTCAATCTGCCTTCAGGGCCTGTCACTCCACTGAAACTGCACTGATCTTTCACTCACTACAGAGTCAGATTCCACCTTCATGCTTCTTGTATGTGGCTCTTTCATGTTTAAAGTCATATTTATCTGAAAGAACTGTTTTTATAATGCTACTGCATTGATATGTTTTATGTAAAATATGGAGTACAACAGCTCTTCTTGGTCTTCTTTGTATTTCACTTCTTGGCCAAATTATATTAAGTTATGGACATAATTTCCAAAGATACAGTATGTTGATGATACTTTGCTGTATGGTATGTGCCTGTAAATTAGAGGCTTGCTTGTCTGCTATGAAAAGTTGCATGTCACAAAATTTCCTGCTCCTAAATTCATATAAAACTAAGATAGTTTTTGCCATGTGTCCCAAACCGTTGGCACTAGTGAGACCCTGTCTATGGAATTTTCAGCTGATTCAGCATGTTGAATCAGTGGCAGACCTCATCAGTGAGAGGGACCACTCTGATTGGTTGTTCAGCTTAGCAAATCAAAGCACAAGAAGAAACCAGTTGCTGGTTTGGAGAATTATTTCTCTGACCAGGGTGCAGAACATATGTGCTAGTTGGCCATTGGCTGTAGTCTGTGTGGTATGTTACAGTGTTACTTTTTGGTCCCTATAAAGGTGACGTGAGGCGACACAACAGTTGGCCTTCGTCTTTGATGTCTGCCCCAAGAGGCTTGCTTCTTAAAGGTGGGGCAACACACCAAACAGCTAAATCAACTTTTAAACGAGATATTTTAGGTGTTGGAGGAAACTATTTTACTTGTCAGGAGTCACAGTTTGTGACCTTGAGACTTCACATTAAGACTGTCTTGCTTCATATCTATTCATCCATCTTTCAAATAATCTTTTAGTTTATATTAATTAACAAAAATGTAAACAATGCAGTGTGAATACTATTTTAAGTTCAATGAAAATGTAACACCAAAATGTACCATTTATCATTAATGTCAAATTGTTAGAATTATTGAATCTTAAATCCCTTACTATGCAAAAATGCTACATTACTGACCACCAAACAAGATTCCATAAAATGCATGTAAAAATTTATAATTTATATATTCATTTAATTTACTTACATTCACTAAATTGGATAAAAAGTTTCAGTGGACTGCTATGTGTAAATATTTTCTGCATTTATCAGGTTTTCAACACACCTTGTACACACGGAGACATGTTCTGTTTATATATGAGATGTGTAATTGAATAAAAATCTAATTTAAGGCATAGACAGCAGATATCACACTTGCAGTCATGTGTTAATCATGCATTAGAGATGTTGTAAATTGACAGCATAATTATGTCAAAGGGTTTTAAGTATCAGCAAACACGTCTTGCCCCCTGGACAGGCAATAAAAACTGCAATACAAAGACAAACTAGAAAGGTGTCTGAGGTAAATTCTCTAAGGCTGGAGAGAATGAGCAATAAAGTGAATACTAAGATGAGCTTACAGAAAAAAAACTATGCAGCAATAAAATAATTTCAGTATTTGGAAAGATATTCAAGGAAAGCTTGAGAGAGACAAGCATATTGTGAAATGGGGTGATTTTGTTTGTTTTATAAAAATTTAAACTCAAAAAACACAATAGACCACTGTGATGTGTGTGAGTGTGGGTTGCCTTTGTATTACTTACAACATGAGGACTGAAACCTGTTAACACACTCAGACTGTGGGGACTCGGCCATTGTGGGGACTAGAAGCTAGTCCCTACAAGGAAATCAGTGAATTTTAGGGTGGCAACATGGTTTAGGGTTAGGATGAGGTTAGGTTAAGTGTTAGGGTTGGGGTTAGGGTTAGGCAAATAGTGGTTATGGTTAAGGTTAGGATAAGTCTACAGGGAATGAATGTAAGTCAATATAAAGTCCCCACAAGGAATGAAAACACAGTGTGTGTGTGTGTGTGCCATATGACACAAGCAAACCCTCTGTGGCAGCCCTCAGCTGGCGATATTGTCAGAGGTAGGTGGTCAAAGGTCAGACCAAGGTTCATTACAGCCTGCCATCTTTCAGCTTCCCTGGACGCCAACACCCCACTGTCAGCAGCACCGAATGGCACAAAAAGATCAAATTAAGGATTACTGCCATTTAGGCATAATATATTATGAGTTTCATTGACAAATGGGAAAATGTGTAAGTTACACTAATATAGGTTCTGATTGTTGTGTACCTCCTAAACATACTGTAAATATTATTAGATTATAGCTAGATGTGTTTGTGCAGTCCTGATTACTGAATATCCAGTAACTCGTTTGTTTAATATAAACGGATGTTTTGGCAATTCCACATTTTCCATGCTGTATTATGTTGTATTCAGTAAACTGTTTTCTAGAAGGTTTCAGTAACTGTATACTCGAATTTATACTTGTTGTTTCCACCACAGCCAAAAATTAATATGAGAACAAATCATCATTCTGTCATTTCCTCATTGTTGGCTTCTATAAGATAACACTGTGCTCATGCTGTACACAACCAAAGATAAATAATTAATATTAAATCATTTGACCAATTAATAGAGTTACTTACTGAAAGTGAAAGAGATTCATCTGCTCCACATATAGATGAGTGTTGAAAATGCAACAGTGCCAGAAGAGGACACAAAAAGCATAGCATTAAACAGAGAGGTAATGCATACTTGTGTACAGTAGGATGTAGTTAATGTTAATGAGAGTGAAATCACTCTCTGTTAAAACAGCACATACTGTTTTATAGCTCGCATCAGACAAGTATGCAGCACAACAGGATGGACTGCTCTCCACTTCCTCATCCAGTTTATTTCACTTCCTCTATGAATACTTTTATTTACTACCAGGTTGTCATGGATGTTGTGTACAATACTGGGAAATAAACAAACAGGGACATCTGTGACAACAGCAAGCAACAACAAAAATACTGACACATATGTTCATATTACAATATGTAATTTTAGAAAATTCAGGAATTCACTTATTTTGTTTACTTTTAAGAGAGGGATGTGAAATTGTTATTTATTATTATCAACAATCTATAATTTCATGAGTTATAATGTAGCAGTAAAAATCTTACAATAAATAATTATCTGTTAACTGTTCTACTCTGAGGTTTTTTACAGTGTCTTGAAAGTACACCAAAGTAAAAGTACAGTACATTTGCTGTAAATGTTATAGTACACACATTCGTACATTCAACCTGTGCTCTTCCTAACTCCATCCATGAATTTCTGGTAGCATGTTAGCCTCTCCTTATCCTTAAGGTGGAAGAAGCCCAGCTGAGCCACTTTTTGTTACATTTTTATTTAACACTGTAAAGTGTTAGACACAATTTCAGGTGAAAAACGTCTCTTTAACCCCAGGCACTATAAACAAATACAAGAATTCAATTATCACTCCGCACAGTTCATCAAACAGTGCGACAGGGAGTTCAAAGTAACAAGGCTGGGGTGTCGGCCAGGCCAGCTGAGAATGGACTCTTGTGGCCTGGGACGTGTTCCTCCACCCGTCACTCCCTCCCCTTCCCTCCCTTTATCCTGCATGCTCTGCCTCCTACAAGAACCTTTTGTGTGGGTTAAATGGGGCTAGATGCACCCCTTTAACTTTGATTTCCATTTTCTATTGTCCGCTCATTGACGGGGAGTGTGACTCCATCTGTGCCTGCCTTGCATGGTGCCACCCTTTCAATAGCCATAGGCTCCACATGTAAGAGCCCCAAACTTGCAGAAGAATGGATGGAAGGAATAATGATATACAAGATGGGCTCCTCACCTCATAGAGATTGAGAGACTGAGGAAGAGGGAGAGCAAATACTCCATTCATCAATTTATTGTATGGCCCTTAAATCTACAGCCTTTTTATGTATATTCAAGTGCACAGAAGAGATTACACAAAGCCACCGCTGAACCGATGGTGTTTTAAATTGCGGTCAAGCTGCTCCACTCGCCTTCTGAACTGTGTTAAAATTGTGCATATGTGTTTTACATGAAGGGGGACACAGCTTGCTCCGCCACCAGCCACAATGGAAGCCCCACAGATCAACTGATAAGTGTTAACTGAGGTGGTGGTGTACGGAGTTAGTTTTGACTTGGAAATGTGCAATATGCTGTGAAAACAACCCCTTGTGTTCACTCCCCCATCAGATCTTATCTTCACATATGATAACACCACTTAAGATCTTATACAGTAACACACATTAAATCATTTCCCTCTCCAAACAAACTGAAGAAGAAAGTCTGTGAAAAAATATTAAGTGAAATTTAGTACTCTAGTTATTAGCGTTTTTTTTTCTCACGGAAAGTTTGATTTTTATTTTCAACTTTTTTTTTTTCATGTCAGGATAATTTTTTCTTGAAACCTAATTTGCAGACCCAACAGAGTAGGACAAGGCAAAGCTCTTGGCTTAATTTGCCTTCCATTCTACTTCATTCATTTACTTATTCATTCTTTGCCTCTTTCTCCCTGTCCATCAACCTTATCCTAATCTCTCTCTTTATCCCTCTCCTCCTACTCTCTCCTTGACACCCATGGCGCCCACTGACCCACACTCACCCTGACGCTGTCTGGCCCCACCCCTTGGTGTTCCTCCTGTTCAGTTATCAGGCTCTATCGATTACAAGCCTGTCATACAAAACGACCTAATGGAGGGTCGGCTTTAATGTGTAGAGTGGAGGGGGCTGTCTTGGTAGGAGCTGAGCCTGGTTTTAAACACCCCTTCTCCTTCCTTCTCATCCTGTGTCCCTGCTTCCTCCTGCTGGGCTCCACCTTGTCCCTCTTAGCCCCATTCCATTGGGGAGCGGGGGCCATGAAAAATCAACAGCAGAGCCATCAATCCCCGCACCATCCTCCACTCCTTTTACAAGGCCTACTGCCGGCTGCAGTGGCTGCCCATGTGCTAGGGTATTTAGAGAGGGCCTGAAAGCTGAAAGGAGAAGCGCCTGAATCAGATGTAGGGGGGGTGAGGGAACAGAAGGAGCCCTCTCAGGAGGGGTGCTGAGGCCCCAGCTCATTTTATAGACTCCCCTGAAAGAACATGATTACAGATCATTATTCAATTGAAGCAGATTGATGGGCTGGGGTCAAAGTAATATAGTTCATAGTAGCTGAACGAAAGGGGAGGGGTGATAGGAAAGGACGGAGGGCAGCGTAGAAGTGTGGGGTGGGGTTGGGGCATATGCAGACAGGGTGAAGATGGTATAATGACTGGATTGTCACCACTGAATGGAGTGTGTGAAGGGGGAGAGGAGCTGGGGAGGAAAGGGAGGGGGAGGATGACCCAAACTTGTCAAATGAAAGACTAGGGCTTTTCTTTTTCAGGAATGGTTGAAGTAGTACAACAAGTGCTGATGGAGAGGAACGATGCTGGATTGGCCTTGTCATTCCAGAGGGCAGATAAAGAGATCTTTATGTGGAGGGGACGCAGGAGAATTTGTCAAGAGTGACTTAACTGTGTGTGTCCCTGTAAATAATGTGGTTCATTCTCTGTTTTTCTGAAAGAATCAAGATTGAATCAAGAGTTGTTACAAAATTAGAGGGCTGGTGGATTTTAAAAGGATATATGTATAAATGCTTCACAGTTTTAATGGATTTCCTAATCAGAACTTTCACATCTATGCACTTCAACATTACATACTGTGTAGTATTATTTACTGAATGGGAATGAATTCAGGAAATGAATTACCATTATCAGCTAATGCTGTGATCTCTGTTTTCTGATCTGTCAGTAGCTTATAATATCATGTGTTATGATCTATTTTGTTCCTGACCTTTCCAATGTACACTTTCCAGACCCTGGTTCTCCTGTTATATGAATGTACATGATGATAAAAGTTCACAACTGTTTATAAACATTTACATGACAGCTTGTGTGATTTTGAAAGAATGAAACAACTACAGCGTGATACCATATAAAAGTGACATTATTGGGTAATACTGGATACCACAGTGTTAGTTTTTGTTTCTAATGCCAGAGAAATGCAAAGAGTCAGTAGCAGTGAATTTACAATTAGATCAGTTATCAGTTGTAGTTTTGTGAAATATGTCACAATAACAATTCAAATCACTTTTTATCTGAGCAAACACAACTCATTCATGCACATGAGACCTCATGCCAACATGCCATGAGTCAGTATGTCATGACGTTTCATGTCACAGCCAGGAAACTGATGTATTCATTAATGATTTGTTAATGGACTGGAGTCTTGTGACTGGGAGCGTCTTCATCAACAATAGAGGGCTTATGGGTAATGGCTACAGCACTGAATAGCCTTTTGATATTGGATGAGACAAAGTGTCTCTAAATTTTGCTTGCTTTGAAGATTTGCAGATGTAAAAAAAAAAAAAAATCCCTTGAAGATGGGTCTGTTTTAGATCCAGCTTAATTGGACTTGACAGATGAACATGCTGTCAGTTTTTGCTCAACATGCAGGGATTGGCACACAGCAGTTATGGTGAATGTGTGAAAATATAAAAAAATCATCTTAAAGGTTCACAACTTTGCTCTTTGCAGCCCTTGCATAATTATTGGATTATTGAAGAATGCACCCATCATTAGAGGTTATGATGCATAAAAGGGCACATAGTGTACACTCAAGATGGGCTCTATGCATCTCCTGCTCATTTTAAGATGATGTGAATAGTCCTGGGCAAGTGCAGTCACATGTGCAGGAATATCACACATGAAGGCTTATTGCACACATATTGCTCATGCTTGCAAATGCATAGACATTCATACCTTTGTATTCCCTACCATACGTTTTAAGTTTCAATATGAGCTGTGATTTATGAGGGATTTTTGCAAATGAATGTCATTTGAAGTCATTCAGACAGAGAGTTGTAGGCCTTTAAAGCACAGGATGCTAAAAGCTGTGCGTCCCCTGTTTTTTATTTTTTTCTGCCAGTCTGGGAAGTGACACTGAGAAGACTGACACATATGATTACATCCTCAGAAAGACATCATGTGCATCTGTGAGCATGTGGAGATCTGGATGTATGCACTTGTGTGTTTCCTGTATATATCAACAAATATGCCATTTATATCTTTTGTCTGTATCCATGTGGGTTGTGTACACAAATCATAGTTTATGGGGTTGCTGTTCAGTTGCCCCGTTAGTTTAGCTTCTACCCAATAACCTACTTTATCCTCCAGTTACCCACAACTAATGCTACCTTGCTAATGCTGTTAATGGCAGGTTCCATTTTTCCAGATAGGATGTCTCTGTAGTTGTTTTTTTTTTATTTGGTAATTTTGCATCTCATTGTCATAGTCTTGTGTCTACTTTCAGTCCCTTTGCATCTCTTTATGGTAATTTATTATCTCAGTATTTGTATTGACTCTCTTTGCAGTTGTTTTGACTGTCCTCCTAATCTTTCAGGGCCCTAGGCCTGTGCCTTGGAGATCTGTTTGGTAATCTGTAATCTTGGTGGGGTTATGGTTAGGGGTAGCAACTATACTCTATAAAATGTACAATATGTGTCCCACAGTATTTATGCAGAAGGACTGTTAAAAACAAAAATGATTTATTTTTTATTCCTCAATTGAATCTCATTTTTGCTAGGTTACATCCAGTTAGATTTTTTTTTAAATATCAGAAAACAAAATTAAACAATTTTCTAAGTCAATTAAAGCATTGTGTAAACAAGCTGTCTTTGAAGACACCACACACTGTAGCTACAGCTCTCCAACCTGCATGCTAAACCCAGTTACAGGCAAAAGAAGAAGCCCTGACTCCCTCTGCATTACACTTAGTCAGATAATTGGAAATGTGCGGGCATTAACTGCAGCGGGATTAAGAAGGGGAATTAAATATGTTAATCCCCAAAATAGGTAAATAGCCTCAGTGATACAATAACCAATTTCTAGGGTTTTCCTCCCCCGAGGACACGTCTGCCTTTGAACGCAACAGACTCACACACAACCACACACATACACACTCAGAAGCAGACACACTAGCTCACTAATATACCCTTGCCCATAAACACATACATACAGGGGGACTAGAGAGAGGGTCTTGACTGTTGCAGAAAGTTCTCCAAGGTCATGCCTGTGGTGTTGTGTGGCCCTGTGGCTGACTCTTGAACCTGTTCTCCCAGGTCTGCCTCTTTGTTCCAGAGATCATTACCTCTGTTGCTCCGCTCTGCTCTACTCTCTCTCGAGGCCGCTTTGTCGCCATGTGTTCATCTGCCTTGTAATTATAGCACAGTCCTGGATGTCATGGTTTAGGGACTCAGCCTGGGTGTGAGTGAATGTGTGTGTGCCAGGGGACTGAGCGAATGTGTGAAATGTGTGGCATTATATTACAGTATGCTTTTGTGCATGTGTGTGTGTGTCCACAAAGTGTGTCTGTGATGAAGCACAGACGCTGGTGTTTGTGAGAGCACAGTGTGCATTTGTGTGAACATATACAATTTCAATCATGAAAAAAGGAGCATTGCAAATTGAATAAAGTGGACTTTTTCATTTAATCAATTCAAGCCAAGGCGTCGCCTTTGGAGATGGTAACAGAGGTGATGAGCTACTGTACCTGTGCTGGGGACATGAAACAACTGAATAAAAAGTGTGTGTGTTCAAAACATTGACTCATAAATCATGAACTCAGACTGCCGGGCATCAGTCATAGGCAAAAATCAAGTCAAACTTCCACACTGAGTTCAAAGTATATTTTTATACATAATTAGTGGAGTACAATTTACGTTGGAACTGCATCATAGTGAAAATCCCAAGGTCATTTGCTGATTGCCTCTGAGAAACATTTTTGAGTCTCTGTGTCCAAAAAATTAATTTCTTAGAGGGGAAAAGAAAATAAAGAGAAAGGAAAACATAAGGGAGAAGTCAATCATTCAAGAATTCAAGGCCCTAATGCAGCACAGTCAAATTCAATAAAGTCATTTTTCCTGGCTTAGCCATAGCAATAGTATTTTTCCTGGATATCCCATACTGCGTATCCTGATTCCTTTCTCTTTGTCGCTCTCTCTTTCTCTCACTATTCCTCTTTTTTTTGTTCTGGCTACAGGGTATGCAGGATGGCATCCACACTCATTTTGCAACATGAAACCCTCTATGTATACTACAGATTCATCTGCGATGGATGTTTCTCTGCAACAGCCACCTCTACAAATGGAGAGAGCCACTTCATCATACCAAACCTCTGAATATTACCCCTGACATATTCTATTAGGCCGATTACACATAATGATGCCAAATAAGCAGAGAATGAATAACTAGGGAGTTATCATTTCCCCTCAACGGAAAAGAGGAAGAGAGAGAGGGGGAAAAAAAACACTCAGCAAAGTTTCTTATCTCAGTCCAGCTGAAGGAGGAACCACACACAGTTCAAGCTGCACTTATCAGTCATTAGGCATTTAAATGCTTGCCCAGAAAGGAATTAGATTTGTGAAGAGTTAAGGAGCTAACCACTGGCACACTCTTAAAAAGGATGCAGCACTTTCAACACACTTGCGTGGAGACTGAAAGAGCTGTGATCTGCTGCTGTGGTCTTAGAATGTGACATTAAACATGCACTTTAATTAACAGTTTCATCTGACCACGAACACAAGATGAGTTGTCTTTAAATTAGTTTAATATTGCCAAATGTAAAAGAAGACACAGAGCACCTTAAAGCTACTGTAGCGTATTACACAGCTGTTCAGTGTGTTTTGGTAACACAATAATGTTGTGTTTTTGGTCTCAGTTCTTTTCTTTCTTTCTTTCTTCTGGCATTTTTGTGTGTTGCAGTAAATGCAGTATACTGTATCTTAGATCTTCTTAACAGTGCTCAATTAATTTCTGTGGAGCATCAGGCCCTGAATCAAGAACTAAGTAATTGTATTTTGGTGTAGATCAAGATTCTGGACAATCTGAGATATTCTAAATAATTTCATTAGTGCATTTTCACATGCACTAATGCTTTTAGTTGACACAAAACTGGCACAAGTTCACTTGACTGCCTGCTAATACACGTAATTTAATGGCAATTATTATCCAGATCTGGACTTCTAAATGTTTGCTTTTATTTCAAGAATCACATTTACAGGTGTGCCTTGTGTCTTGGCAGAGAAATGCACTTTCGGAGTCTTTTCTGCTGCTATAATAGTAACGTGATTGGGTTTCAAAGTGGGGCTCACCAAAGACAGCTGAATTCCACTATAACCTTATTTTCTAGAATTATCCATGTTAAAGAATTAGCATGCAGCAGTATGGTTTCTTCTTCTAACCACATGGAGGGAGCTAGATACATACAGTATATAGCAAGTAGTTGTCACTACAATCAGCTACACCAGCAAGAACAGAAATCTCTACATATGGCAGTGGCTGGGACAAAATCTCATCATAACAGTTAGTTTTCTAACGTGCATGTGTCCTTATTGGAGATGTTGTACTCCTGCAGAGTCCACTGGTCGTTTATGTCAAAAGCTTATTACAACCAACAGTAACATGTTATACTTACCTCTGGTGGAGGTTCTGTAACTTTAAGGAAGGATAGTAGTTATTTTACCCCAAACTGCAACTCTTAACAACTTTTCCTGAATCTAACCAAGTTGTTTTTGTGTCTAAACCTATTGTAACATTCAATTGTTAACTTAGGTCAGAGGACTTGATGTTACTGCAACATGATAAAAGCTGTGTTCTCATTATATTTTCGCTGCCCATAAACAATGGTGCAGTGCTGAACTGGAAGATGTGGAATTTAACCAGCCTCTGAATTGTGTCATTGTCAGTGATTATGGAAGAGGTGCGTATTTGTTGTACATCCTTCCTGCTGATAACTATAGGACTAAAAAACAGACACCACCCCAGGCTCAATTGGTGTCAGTGGAAAGGAATTGTGGGGCATTTATCAAACTTTTATTAGGTTAAAAAACAACAAGATGCCATGCCATAGATGTGGGCAAGGGGTATTAATTTAAGGAAATGAGCACAGGGTAAATAAAGGCCATCTGGTTGCCGTCCTAACAGGAAATACTATGTAGGGAACCAGTAAGGGAGGTGGAGGTGAAGATGGGGGTATAAGGGAGGGAGGAAACAATTATGATCTTACTTAATAGTCTTTCTGTCTCTCCCTCTCTGCTTTCAGGCAGAGACTGGAAAGGAATGCCCAGTTTTAAAACCACAAGTTGCCTCTGAACATGGGAGCATTTGGCCTAGCTGTTTCCTTTTGCAATAAAAAAGTATGTCAAGTGTGCGTGCTTAAATCCTGTTGAGCACACATATGCCAAGCACGCACATTCACACATGTGCACTGCAACCACAGTAATTTTGATTGAAATCCTCCACAGCAAAAATTCAAGTCCGTTATGAACTGTACTGCCACTGTCCAAGCACAACACTGTGATTAAACTATGTCTGGAAGTTGAAGGCAAATGCATTTATCGGAGTGGTATTGTAAAATGTGTGGAAGTTGCTGTGTGACACAAAGCCCATGCCGTTCTGTTGCCAAGCTCCTGATAAGAGTTTGGGAAGTCGTCGCATGGTGATAGCCACAGGCACAAATGTGCAAGGGGGCTCCAAGTGCTAATTTTATTCATTTACCTCTCTCTCTGGATAATTGTTTCTGTCAACCAGCGACGGCTTGATAAAGGATTTCACGCCACTGAAAACAGTTACACGGCTACTTTAGAAGGTGATCACCAGAGACGATTATATTTATCACCTGCTTTAATATCCATAGTGTGGTGTAAATTGATTCAGGATCGCTGTCGGATGCAGAGAGCAATGTGTAAAGAGTTCTCCGCCTAATTAAGACATTAATTCACCATTTGATACATAACACTGCAAAATGAGCACTGACAAAAACTCTTCTTACACTAATCTTGAATTATTACTGATGTTATATTACAGCAAAATTAATGTCAAAAATGTTGTTTAAACAATTCTGATAGTTATGTTTGATTTAAATTGAGTGATTTTGTGATCAGGTGATAATTTGGCACAAACATGTTTTTATGCTTGTCTTACTATATTATGCTATAATACAACATCCAACCAAAGGAGAGAGAAACCAATTTAAAATATTAACTTTACAATGTGCATTGTAAAGCTCAGTAAAATTAATTATTAAAGAAGCGTGTTATTAACCATGTGGACTTGTTGATATGTGTCGAAATGTTATCAACGTATAAAATAATAATAATTTAATAAGGTACAAAAAATAGTTTATTTTTTCAATATTTGTGTTTATTTTAAAAAAGAAAGTTGATGACCCACAAATCTTGAAAAAACAATATAAATACAAGGATAAACCTAAATGCGGAGTGATATTCTACCTGTGACATTAAAACTTTCCTAAGACTTGCACAGAAATTGCTTTCTTTTTACACGTTGCCTTTGGAGAGCTAACTGCCAGCCTGAAACACCAGTCAAGCTTGCAGATTTTACAAGATATCCGTCAAGAGCAATTGATAGCAGTCTTAACACAGTCATTAGCTTTGGATAAGATTAAATAAATAAATAAAACCTAAGTTGTTAGAGATTGCCCCCAGATATTAACCCACAAAGCCTTAAATTGTACCTGACAGAGTTCTACTTGTTTGGCCTGGAAGCTTTCTTCAGAAACATGTTGCTCTGTCCCCACTCAGGGGAAGCTTGCTTTTATTGGACCCTTTGAGAAACATCCTTTCTTCCCTCTCATCAAAAGAAAATAAGTCAAGGCGTAGTCGCAATTCCCCCTCTTGTATTACTATTGCAATTCAACTCAATATTTGTTCATGCCTCCATCTTTTCACTGCACTCGTTGAGTTTGTGTGTATGCAGACTAAAGTGAGGCAGCGCCACTTTACTGACAACATCTCTACTCTAAGCTTCAATTGGCAAATTCAAAGGATGGATAGATACTAGTACTGTATGTCTGAGTGTTTTTATCTTTGCTTAGACACAAGGTCATATAAATGAAAAGAGCAAAATCTTAGCAGAGATTCCGGAAATAGTGGCTTTTAAATGTGAAACAGCAGAGGAATGAGGATAGAAGGAAGAGTTGGTAATACAGTTTCTGTGTGCACACACAGTGTGTGTGTGTGTGTTGTCAGTGAGTGTGTGTGCAGAAAGCAGCTCTGGTCCCTTTACTCCACAGAGGCCTGCACAGGAGGTGGTGATGGCTGTGGAGGGAAAGGAGGAGGTGAGGTGGATTGTTGGAGGGCAGTTCCCTTTGCTGACTGGAATGAATGGTATGGAGCAGTAGTGACCATTCATGCATGCTCTTTCACATCTCCCTCTCTCTTTCTCTTTCTCTCTCCCCTTGTTGTTTCCTATTTCAGATTTTTAGATGCGACAACATGGAGAGAAGGAATCAGTAAAGAGAGAAAAAGGGAAGGACAGGAAATTGAGAGGCATTACAAGGAAATAGAGGGAGCAAGGTAGAAAAAAAAGAAAAAGAGAAGGAATAAGTAAGACCACATAGGACGGAGAGGGAGAGAGGCAGGACTGTAGTCACTGGGCCACTGATGTTGAAGAGCAGCACAGTGTGAAATAAGGGAGAAAAGCAGCTGAACCAGAAAAGACCCGGGCTGCTCATTACAAAGGCCTAGGCCTGACTTCCACCCTCTACACACTGTAAAATACACACAAGCATACCTGTACTTCTGTCTCTGTGAGGACACTCCTTGACATGATGCATTCCCTAGCCCCTTACCCTAACCTTAATCATCAGAACTAAATGTCTAAACTTAGCCCTTACGCTAATACCTAACTAAACCTAATTCTAAGGTGCTTTAGAAAGTGATGACCAAAATGTTCTCACTCTGTAGCAAAAAATACTTTTTGGCCCTCACTATGCAGCAAGTACAAGAACACACACACACACACAAAGACACCCAGAACTGCACAGGACACCAAAACTATAAAAAATAAAAAGGAAAGTGGGCATGTGCATTCAGCTATGTCATGTACTGTACATTTGCAAAGCGACACACACAAACACATATGATCTGAGGTTTAAAAAAAGTGTTTTGTACTGTAAATTTATTCCATCAACAGAACCTCCAGTTTTATTGCACAGCTACATACAGACAATTTAATCAAATATGCTGAAACAGCTCTTAGTACTAGCTGTGCTGGCCAGGAGCTCCACTTTTGTTCAGATACTGACTCAATGAAAACGTTACTTCCATCCAAACTTTGGCAGACTGTCCAGAACAACACAGAGAAGAAAGGAGACAGTCTAGATTTTCGCTGTGTGACCCTCAAGACAGCCGGCGAAACATTTGGTGCAACTTGTTTATTTGGATTTCATTTCCGTCCTGGCATTTGAGCAGTTGTTTTTTAAAACATGGCTTACAGATACTTTATTCAAGGGCACATTTGCCACCAGACTGGATTATATACACTTGTAAGCAAAGAGCATAAATTTACTATCAAATAGCATCAGTGTTAAAGGGTGCTTTGTTTTTATTAGTTTTACATTTTAAACTAAAATGAATTTTAAACACAAGTTATTCTGCTGTCTAAAATTATCATTTGAACTGCAGTACAATTAGCATGTTATTTGTTGTTACAAAATAAGCATTTAATTGTAAAGGTGGATCACTGTCATGTATGTTACTGGACTGACTTATTTTTGCACTGATCATTCTCTATATATCTAGCACACAGGAAGTCCATTTGTTTTGTAGATAAATTGAATCTGATACAGTATATTAGTTCATTAACATTTACAACTTACTTTATCTATTAAACACACACCAGTGGTATTCAACCCAGCAGAGAGATGTAAATATTAAAATGATATATAGAGATGTAATAAGATATTCCTTTATAAGACCATTATGTTTCAGTGCAAACAGAAGAAGCTGTAAACGAGTGCTACAGTGGCTCCTGCTAATCCCTGCACCTCCCTGGTTGCTGCCACATATTCTGTGAAATACTGCCATCTCTTGGTACTTAAAATGAGAGCGTTTACAGTGCACAAGCCTCAGTGGCCCACATGACTGTGACTTCAATCAGATGTCAAAGGCCACTGGAGGTCAAGTCTCCGTTGAGCTCAGTATACCAAATTTGATCCAAAGGCTGATTCTACACTGAGAGTCACGCAACGTGGATCAGACAGTGGACGCATTATCAAATCTTTGATTGTGTGTGTGTACATATGTGTGTGTTGGCCTTTTGACACATTCATCCAATATGAGAGTGTGAGAAAATGCTGTTAATAAATGAAAGACTGGTTTTATTATGTTACATTAATTAAGCTTTATCATAATTTAACACAAAATAATCAGTGTAACTACAGTAAATAGGTGAATGCAAACATATGCACATGAACAGTACATTATGTGTCAGTTTATTGGGTACACTTGGCTAAAACTAATTCTGTCTAACACAACAGCTCCTGCAATAAATTCACCATTCATATCATTATAATCTTCATGAAGTGAGGAGTTATTGCAGGAGCTGTTGTATTAGACTGCACTAGTTTTAATTTGGTCTCCCAAATAAAGTCAAACTGTCATTATAAATTGCACTGGTTTGTGATATATATATGTATGTATGTATGTATGTATGTATCTTAACTGGCAGCACTGCCTTACCATCTTTTGAATGTCATCCACACTAAATATCTGCAATAAATGTCAAAACTCCTGTAAAACGGCATTAAAAAATAACATGCATAGAACATGCATTTTGCAACAATAGTCACACATTATTTCTGAAGTGGTTACAGTTGACTGTGCTGTGCATTTGCTACGTACACAGCAAACTCCAGTAACCAGAAATGATGTGGAGGTGCAGTTCACCAAGTTGATTCAGCAGGTTTCACTGTCTTTAAAAGATTAAATGTTTGTCTTTGTGTCTGGGGTGAGATGTGCAGATAAAAGTGACATCCTCTGAAAGGGGAGTACAAGTGTATTCCTCTTGCTGCTTCATAGTATAGTAACGCTGTAATTCAATAGTCCCCAGTCAGTGCTTTGCAGGGTTTCTACAGAGGACTGTTGTGTTTCACTGAATGTATTTCCAGCATTGAACAGGTTGTTCATCACAAGGTCTGTTGATCTTAAACACACACACACTGAGCTGGGAACTATGAAGTGTGAAAATAAACATTTTCACCTAACCACTAATCTTCTCTCTCTCTCTCTGTTGCGTCTCGCTTGAGCTCTCTTTGTCTCTCGCTCTTTCTGCCTCTCTGTGATCTCAAGAATTTTAACGTGAGCTTCATTTACAACTTTCATTTCAGTTTGTCCTGTTAGTCCATTTGTTATTGCAGTGAAACTGGCACTAGGGCCTCTGGTTAGTGAAAATGTCAGATTCTTTGATTTGATTTTAAAGGATTTCAGTGGGGACTGAGGGGCCAGTGGCTCTGGCCCTATACTACCAGTGGACTGACTACTGTTTGCATTTAAACATCCATTTGAGCCCAATTCCCCTGAGGATTCATTTGTTTTAAAGACGGTCAATTACTTCTCACCACCCCAACCCCTTTGTACCCCCCCCAAAAAAAAACTCTGTTTTTTCCAGCTGCAATTAAAGAGATTTTTTCCTGTTTAGGTTAGGTGTAGGAAGAGGGTCCCTGGCAGAGGTCACCATTTTAATCATTCACTATTTAAGACCAATAACAAAGTGATTATTGCTAAATGGCATTTGTGAGCTGAGGCGATTAATAGTTGGACTGAGTGTGTGACTGAAGTGCTTCCCCCCACCAAATCTTTTCTGAAAAGTGCCAGTGACTAAGACATAAAGTCATAAATCCACTTTGATTGAAATTTCTATGGATACAGATACGTCCCTGCTGACATTTTCCTCTCTCTGTATCTTTCTTCATCGCTCTCTACCCACTTTGCAGTGTCATTGCCAAGCACTAAATAAATATGTGGTCTTTATGTTCCTCGTTGTCTTTCAATATTTGGCAGCGTGGCAATGGGGGATCAAAATGTTTGCGTCTGCTAAATGTCAGTGGGTACAAGAGGTTGAGTTTAAAAAGGCGTACACCATGAACCACCTGCTGTAAAGATGAACAGCAGGGGGAAATTTCATCTCAGTTTGATCCAAAATGGAAAAGGCTATGTGCAACACATTGACATCAACAGCAGCCACACACACCAAACCCCCATTTCATCAAGTCTATTTTCAGTTTAGCCTCATTCAACAGATGGTGGTAGAATACCTCACCTTGGCATTTTAATCAGAGTAGAACACCATTTTGAGTTGTTGTGCAGATTGTATGCAGTAATCTGCTGCTGTAATTGATTATCTGTTTCCTAAATTTGGTTTTTATCCTGACATTAAGGTGGATATTAAAAGAAAAAACAATGAGTCACATTTATTATTTCTAACTTACCTTATCTCTAATCAGATTAGATTTTATGGAAGGTAGCCCACAGAGACATCTGTGTCCTCTTGAAAGACTATCATGGTTTAATGTGTTAAAAATGCAGTAATTGATAATAAAGCTGAAATTTGAAATTATATTTTTATGTCTGCACAATGAGATTTGACTGTGCTAAATAGACAACTTTCAGCAAAAGGATCATTCAGTTGTTTATGAAAACCAGTTGCCAGGGAGGGGAAGTGGCTGGTTTAGTGTCATGAATGACATCAAATAAGGTTTAGATGCTAAGTGAAATGGTCTGGATGAGCATGACCAGCCATGGAAAGTATCTTTGGCCTTCAGGGGCTAAAAAAAAACAAAAAATAAAAACAGAAAGTCCTGCAGATCAACTGCAAGCCATCTCCTTGTGCGTCTGTGTGTCTCTATGTGTACAGTTTTGCATCTGCATCCTGTCCTTGTTGCCTGTCCCTGGCTGCACCAGTGGAGGCAGCTGATGCTATCTCAGGGCAGCAATGTGGCAGCCCATGCTACCAATAATCAAAGGCAGCTGTTTGGAAAATACCAGAGATGCCTATTAGGAAGCACTGACAGCCTGGATTCACTCTTTATCCAACAAGAATCTCCAACCCATGCCAGGAATGAAATGCACCAGATCAATTATGATTTACCTCCTTTTCTAGATTATAATATTGTCATTTACTGTATATTAAGTTTACAAGACTGAACATTTATTTTACTTTAAAGTGACCCTAATTCTTCCTTTAGCCAGTATTTCCTGCAGTATGCGCCATGTTCCTGGGTCTTTGTGGGATAAGACTTAAGAGGAAAAGACCTATTATTTCTGTTATTTGGATGGCGCACCAAGGCAGCTTTTGGGGTTTGATTGTGTTTTGTTTGAACAAGTCAATTAATGAACACCAATCACTGGATGCTGGTAGTTCTTGATGCATATCTGCTGATCTGGGGGTCCCAGCAGATCTTGGAGAAACACTGGGCAAGGGGAAAACAAATCTATCTGTCAGTATGGGGTTAGGAGTCCTAATTAAGGGTCTTGACTCCCTGTCCGCAGCTCCAAGTCAAGCGTCAGCGCTCCCTGATTGGTACAAATCTCGTTTTTCTAAGCCTCAAAGGTTCGTAGAGAGGGTCAGTGGCTTGCTATGATGGTGATTTGCTTGTACCTTTAAAAGACTATTGATTACATAATTAGAAAGGGAAACTGCTTCACCGCTGTGGAGTGGTTAGGTTCTTGGACAAATGGTGAGAACTTTTCTGCATTACGCAGTTTAGCCAGAAAGAATCATCACGTGCCTTTATACAACTATTTATCCTTAAAATGTCCTTGTGCAAACTCAATGCATTTCTTAAATATGTTTTTTCTCGTTCTTGTTCTGTTGGCTTATTATTTATACATAGTAGGTTTGCTCTCAGGCTTCTTGCTCCAGATCAGCTCAATACAAGCTTTTGGTTGTCAGTTGTGTTGGTGTGTCGTTTAACACTAACACTGTGAATAACCTCCAAATTTCAGAAGGACCAGTTATGGTTGCTTTATTGAGATGATGTCCGTGAAGACAAAAGGACACACCTTTGCTTTCACACTGTTGACATCTTGTTAATATTGTTGTATTTTTAGCTTAGCTATTATTAATTGTGCCTGCAGGAGAAGCAACAGTAGAAATAATAACAGATCAACTCAGCGTATTTCCGCAGGAACTGTGGAGTGCCATGTGTTTTTAAGGTTAAAAAATGTAAAAATGGCCACAGCTGTCTTTACTGAATGCATCACTTTTATGTCCAGTTAAAATGCTACAATGCTTTCAGAAAAGCCACGTGTCTCTCTCCTGCTGTCTGTGCAGGTTATGGATGGTCTGGTCCAGGAACATTAGCTGAGAGCAGAGGCCACATGCACAAAAGCAAAATAAACTGCAGGGGAAGGAAGTGGTTAACATTAACAAGAATCCAATAAGAAGATTAAATGTAAAACGCTGGTCCTGGTAATTGATGTGTTTCTAACTGTGTGTACGTGTATGTGAAAGTATGCTTGGGTCTGTACAGGTGTATGTGCCTGTATGTGTGTGTTGTAAATATGGGCTCGGCGTGTGGACATAATTGCTCCCAGATCTGCAGCATAACTCTTTAGGTTGATTAGCAAACGTCTCTACTGTAAATAGCTGCTACTAATCATGCAACACCATGGATCTTTGCATAAATGGTGGTTGCAGAAATGAGCACCAGAAAAAAATGGCCTAATGTTTTTGTTTTTTTAATGCTACATGCAGTTAGTGTTACCACCTTCAATGTGAAAAATACGTTAGCTGGTATGTCCTGCTGTTTGGTTTGGTTTGCTTTGTGTTCAAATGTATACACTGTACATAGTTTTCACTTTCTTCTCTATAACTAGTTAGTAGCCTATAGGGACTGGACAGTACAGCAGTAAATTCATCACCAAACATGTTTTTGTTTCTTCTTTGATTCATAAAGCCCTGTAAGTCTGAGCAAATGTCAGACTTTGGGTACCTTAGTTAGCACATTAGAACTTCTGATGAAACCAGAGCAGAAAGCGAAGCTATAACATTATATGTTGAGAAGTAAACTCAGAATAGCTTCCTGTGGTCTGTGCCTACCACTTGTGCTGTACAAGTTGACAGAACTTACTGGGAGCTATGGTCCTGAAACTACTCTGCTTCTCTGCTCCTCCTCTTGGTTGTCTGTGCAGTTACTGCTGCTGGATAAATTGAATTACTTGGATATTTATGTCTGTAAAGATAGTCAGCAACGGTCCACTGCTGCTGCCTTGGTGTTTAACCATATAGTATATAACTATAATAAATACAAATACATGAATGGTAAGCAAGTGGGCTGAGCCACAGGACTGACCCAACTGTAGCAGAGGAAAACAGCGGTGATCAAGTGATGGCCACACAGAACCACAGTAGGCATTGCAGTCTGCTCCAAAACTCATTTGATTTTATAATGATGTTTTTGTCACACCGTTTTACCTGACCTGCCACCACTTATGAGTGACACTCACTCTGTCTCTCTGCTGTGTGTGCCTGATTTCAGGAGTGGAGACTGTGTGTTGGAGCTGGAGCATGGCCAAGCCAGCTGCATCTCATTCCATAACCAAGACCTCTACTTATACTCAGCTCTGCCCCAAACACACTGCCAGATCGTAGTCTCTGCTAACAGTTAATGTACTGCCTTCAAGCCAGTCTTACCTTTGTTTCTCAGGCAGAAGCCTGTTGCCTGCTTCTCCAGTCCTACCCTGGTTCTTTGTCTGTTACAGTCATACCCAACTGTTTTGTTTGGTGCCTGGAAAGTGTGCAGGAGGCAGGACATGATGTAAAAAGTACACAGTCACATAGTTAGTTTCCAATAGAGTGCCAAAGGGATGACATATTTTTGTGGGCTGACCTGGAACTTTGCATTACCCTGATTCCCTCGACAAAAAGCCAGTGGGATTTTTCTATAGGCTTTTAGATTATTGTAGAAAATAAACTCTGTGACAAACAACAGTTTATGACACTTACAGTTTCTTTGAATAGTCTGCAAATGTGCAACTTGATGATTTTCACATCAGCCATTAAAGACACTAGTTCACCAATTTTGCTATCCCTCTAATAGGGCTGCCCCTTGAAAGTCAACTAGCTGAATCATTAGTCAAAAGACTATTTATTACATTTTATTTTTTGTCAGCTAGTATGCATTACAGTAGAAGGCAAGTTTGTTGTCTTCTTCTCCTCATTTTAATGTGCCAAGCATGGAATCTGCTCAATACTTCCCCCTGTGGTCGAAAGCAGTACTCACTTCAACTGTGACACTACGATGTATGGATCTATAAGGTCTGATGACATTATTTAGTAAATTGCTGAGACTAGGAAGCTAAAAAAATATGCTGGGAAAACATTTTAATGAGGAATTATTAATAAGAGGAACCATAAATATTTATTCTTATATTATTTAGCAGTGAAGGTTGGTAAACATCAAAAATAATATGTGCTGGTTAACTGATGAGAGAAGCTCAAACTTGTAAAATAGGCTATAACCATGTCTCAGAAACAGAAATACAAGTGTGCCGCCTCTCTGTATTCCAACAAACCCATGTGGCAGTGTGACATTATATATCATCATTTTAAATAATGTTTAATCTTGTGTAATATGCAGTTGTCTTTATTGATTTTTAAATACTCCTAAATATGTTCTTGTCACTCTTCTTCATTTGATTACCGATGTTAATGTGGTTTAATTTATCAATGAAATTCATGCCAGTTGATTTTCTGAGTGTCTATGCTAAATATATATATATATATATCCTCTAGTTAGACATCTTTGTTGGCTTCTTTGTGTGCCTGACCCTTCCTTTTCACCCTTGAATGTTTGTATTCTTAAAATTTCGTGCCAGTTCTCCGGACAATAACAGTAGATATATTCAGGGTCGCAGTGCATTTCTGTAAACGGCTACAATGTTTTTATTGCCAGAAATAGTATTACTATTGCTTTAAAAAATAATTCAATTTACGGACTGAAGCTTCTGGAATCAAGTGGTTTAAACCATTATCTGCATTCTTTGTATCTATTGTAAGATTGTTTTACATTTGAAATATTTTTTTTCCAGTGTTTCCAAGAACAAATAACACATTCTTTGCAAAATTTATTTTAACTGTTCCAAGGAAAAGAGAAAGCTTATTTTGTAAACAGTAACAGAAAACATTTAATTAAAGAAACATTTTTCATTGTCATGTATTAGCAGAGCATAATACATTAAAATCTGCAAAGTACAGTAGATACTATTGTTTTTCACATTTGTCCTGAATGCTGACATTATCCACAATGTTAAAAAATATGCCATAGATGAAAGACTTTTCTTCTTTTTAAACGTTTGTCCTTATATGCTGTAATTCCCATCTATCCATAATTTAGAAGTATTTGTGTGATTCCTCCCTGCTGTATCTCTGGATGTACATGAAGTCTAGGTGTTGAGCTTTACATTCTATTTGATAGAATCTGGTTTTGTTAACACTCATTATAGAAATGCAGTAGTACCTTACAGTACGTTCAAACCATTGCTGGCACCTGCATCCATTAAGGTTTATCAGTTTGTCTTGAAATATATTCACAAACCTGAAACCTTTAATGCTTCTGTTGCTGCACATTACAAGTAAATTGTCTTTCCACGAATGTTAACAAAATGCTTTTCAGTTCTCATAAACAACCAGATACTGTGCTATTGCATTGCTTATAAAATGCTGCCACTTTCAATGCTGTGTTCGGTGACAGAAGCCCAAGGCAAAGTTAAAATACACTAAATATATGCCTTTGTGTTTAATAGATCAAACAAAATCCAAGCTTCTCAGAGATTATCTATTGAGACACTGTCAAAGAGAGACAATGCATGCCATCAGCATTCCCATACACTACATTACTGTAAACCCATACACTTCCTTATAGAGAAAAACTGAGATACTGAGAATTGGGGGAGAAGGATAAAAATAAATATAGGATAAATATAACCTAAGCAAAAGGCAAGTAGAATTAAGCAAACATTTATTCTGCTCAGTTTCCTACTGTAGATCCTAGGGATGTGCAGAGAGCCCAGTATTTGTATATGTATTTGTGTTTACGTTTGTATTTGTATTTGTTGTTGCAAAGAAATTCTTTTATTTGTATTAAAAAAGCAGTGGTTGTAAACAATCCAGTTTTTGTTTTTATGTCAGTTATAATTTTAGGATAATTAAATATTCATATGTGTTCTTCAGTCAACTATTACACTATATTATATATTATATTATTATAATAAACACAAACATAATTTTGGTTTATGGCTTTCATAAACCCAGCACTAAACATGTGCATGTGCATTAAGATGGCTAACATGTTGGAGAATTTAAAAACAATACATGTCAAAAATGGTGTACAGAGTGAAGCCCTAAAAAAGCTTTTTATTCATTTCAAGAAGAGTGCCTTAGATTTTTAAGTTTTGCCATGTGTGCATCTTTTTTGTCCCTTTTTCCCCCTTTGACATATGTGAACTGAACTTCATGAACAGTCTGGCATTTTTTTCCTGTGAGCATGTCCATGTTTTTTTGTTTTTTTGGCCAGGGGAGCACTGCAGGTGGACTCAGCATGCACCTTCTCCTATAGTTTGCTTTCCAAAGCCATCTTGGAAAATGTTGTCCCCATACCCCTAGTATGGGGACACAAAAATTAGTAGTAAATAGAGTGATAACTATTCAGGTAACCTAACTAGTAGACAACAGATCTAACAATGGAGCTAACTATACTATAGATCTTGCTGTGTGCAACAAATGAGCGTAGCCTAATAGGCTATACAAATATCTGAGTCCTTGTCAAAAGATAGGCCTACTTCTACACTCACAATTAAGTTACAGGACTAACAGTCAAAACACTAGCCTAATCTAAAATAATAGTGAAATTACAGAAACACGAGTTAACATCAGCTCCGCCCAGCCAACAGCGAGCTTATTTGTCATTTAGCAGGTGGTACAGTTGCCTCTTGGTGCTTTCATGGTTTCTACTAGGCCTGATTTTTATTAGCTTTGAGCTCATACTGTATATGTTCTGCTGTGTGTACAGTAAATATTAATTGTAATCCACAGATAAAAAAAACTGGACATGACACATTAATTTATAAACTTGTCCCCAACAATGCCTTGTCTGCTGCCAGTTGCCAAACTTAACATGTTTAACTTTTTGCACAGGGTTGACCATCTCTGCTTTCAACTCAGCTGCACAAAGTCAGCTGGTAATAATGAAGACAGGGAACTCAATTGATTGATGAATGTAAAATTAGTCTATAGACAGAAAGCTAATTGGAGCTGTTGGGCTGGAATGAAGAGTGAGCCCAGCTGGATGGATTCTAGCTCCATAATCAGGATATACTTCATTTGACACCTTGAGGAGCATAACTGAAATAATGACTTTAATGATATTTTGGATGTTTGTTTATTAGTAAGAGGATATGAGACTGTGTCTGTGTGTATGTGTGTGATAGTTGTGCATCATAAACTGGTCTCTCGCTTTTTTTTTGTAATTAAAATAACTTTTTGTGTTGAGATTACTTTATTAGCACAGAGCACATGCTTGTATGTATGGATACTATTTGCATTAATACCCCCCCTCACACGAACACAATAAACATTTAATACATTAGTGTTGACTATCACACCCACACACTGACTGACTTTGTGCATCCCACTGAAAGTGTAAGATTAAATATATTATGCTTGATCTGTAACCCAGGCCTCCTTAGCATGAGAAATTGATTTGTGAGAATTATGGCTGTACATTGTCTTTTGCCTATTCATTAATCAAACAGGCATTGTTTGAGTAAAAGACTTTAGTGAGTAATTAAATTGATGAAGTCTTGTCTACACAGTCGTCTGGGGGAATGGAAATATAAAGCTTAAAAGAGCAGATGTCTTATAATGCCAGAATTAAGTGATTAAAATAATCACTTTTGTGAAAATAATCTCAAAGAGCAACCTCCGCTCTGCCACAGATGATTGTGCACTCTCGTGATGCTGAGAAAAGGCAGTAATGTGCCTGTTTTGTCACTGCTTCAGCTGCTTTCCCATAATCCACTCTGATAAGGCCCCATGGTCCTCACCTACCTACGCTGCATAGCGATGTGATGCACATTAGTCAATTAATAGTGTGTTAAATGACAGAGGTTCCAGTCAATTGAGTTTCTCTTGGGAACAAGATTGCCGTTGTCCTACAACTCAAAATGGAGAGGGATGAAGACAAAGACAGTGATTCTAGAAAAACCTTTGCTACATTTAGATACCACTGCACACATTAAATGCATGTTATGTCTTGGGCAATTTATGTTTCCTTTTTTAAAGTAACGGTTTATAACATGTCCCCTCACTGCTATAATTACATTTTAGTACAACATCAAGCAACATTATTAATACCAATCCATTCAACTGCATGTAAGTAATCTTTAATAAGTTAGCAATTGTAAATAAGTATGTATAACACTTCTTATATTCAAATGCCCCACCCCCCATCCTCCATCTACCTCCACTGCCTTAGTCAAAAGGGTTGTATCCCACATGGAGATCTTTAGAGTCAGGCATTCCCACTGGAGAAGAAGGCAAAATGGCCCCCTATTATGTGACCCTCAGTCAAAGCATTACCTCCTGACAAGGGTATTAAAATGAAATAAATCAGTCATTAAGAAGCGGGCGCCGGCAATTCAAACCCTATTAATGCAGCAGACAGAGAGAAGTAGCCCCAGCGTGATTTGACAATGGAGCTCCACAGTGCCCCTTTAATTGCATTTTGGCCAGGTTTTTATTCTCCAGACTGGGTGTGGATGACAGGTGTATGCAGGAGATGAGTGTGTGTGGACAAACAGGCTTATGCGAACACCTTGATGCACTTGTGGACACACATAACCTAATTACTGCAATGAACGTTAATGCCTTTAAACTAAGAAAATGAGCATCCACGTTCATTTTTCCCTTTCATATCCTCAAACAGACATTAATAGCAATGGTCACTCCTTTAGTCTGTCATCAATACAACTGTCCACGTGTTGTCAGCAGCCAGGCCCCATCAATGTTGCATAGGTTCCTTTCTCATTACCTTCGCTGTTAGACCAGACACTGGGTGATGGATCATGGCCACGACTGGACCTCATTTGGGTGATGTATCGCTAGTGTTCCTCTGTGAAGCATGTAGGTAGTTATACACAGACACAAAGACAAACACAAACAATCACATAGGGTGAAAGACAACAAATTAGTCCCCAGCAATGTGATGGTCCCACTTATAGTGTCCATGATATGAGCAAATGGTGAACTATCCTTTCATGAGTTCGATGGTATCATATGCTGTTCTTTTGTCTCACATCCACAGGAAACTATGAGTGAAGAGGTCCAACTCTGTTGCTAAACTAAAACAATCACTAAGAACAAAGATAACAAGTAGAATACATATTAGTGCCTGATTTTATAACATGCATTTTAGAGTTTAAATAAAACCATCTTATTGTGTTCACAAATACTTGTAGTTGTCTTTTTTTACTGTATTTTATCATGACTTTTGTTGTTAATTGCATTGTTTCCTTGCTGATCTTGGCAGAACATGATGTAACAAAATGAAAGCATCCAGGACTACTCACCTGTCACTAGTAATTGATACATTCATTAAAGGGCCCTATTTTCCTTCTCTGGTATCAGTTTCTCTTAACAGTAGCAGTGTTGACAACATCAGTCAATGAATCACTTTACAATTATGATTGTTGATGGTCCATAACACAAACTTGGAGTCTGTGTCATTATATGAACATTAAAGTGACACAGGGGGACGGTGGGATAGAGAACTGGGATGCTTCAACCTTCCCCCACTCCTCTGATGCCTTCATTTAATACAAGGCCCTCTCTTGTATGTTTTTATCCTCACAGTAATGTCACTGCATCTTTTATAAATGAGACTCTCTAACACTTGATCAGATTGTGGTTGTTGTACAGTAGTTGTATAAATACATTGATTTGCATCATATAAATTTCTTTTTCCTGTGTGATACAATAAAGGTATAATTATTTTTATATTAATTACCAGGTGTTGTAAATATCATTCTTTGACATTCAACTCAGATGACCTCAGTGACTGGTTGCTAAAATTCCATTTGTCATGTCATATCTTTTTTTAATAGAAGTACATTTTGACAATATTGGATTAAGTTTTTTTTTTTTTTTTTTTTTTGCTCTGTATTTGAAAATATGCAAAACCGGGAAACATTATCCTTCCATGTTTAAGCAAGATTTTCTGACAACACAGCCAAACAGAATTTGTAAGGACTTGGCTAGTGGCCAGTGTTAATTTACTACTTGCTAAATAGAGTACAGCCCATCTCAGAATATACCCAAAATGCACTGCAGATTTGCACATACTGTACAACCCACACACACAAAAAAGTTTATCTGTGATTTTTATCATAGTATTTTTTTTATCCATTTTCCCTCAACCTGCCTGATATACTATTGCTTCAGTGAGTGAATTCGCATGTTTCCCATAATTAAGCAACATACCTGTATGTGGGTAAGACCAGTGAGTAGAACAGGGTGGAGGAGTTTTTCCATTTAAGTTGTGCCCCTCATTCAGAGTGCAGCATTGCTTGTAGCTGATCTATACTGAATCTGCTATCAGTGAGGAAACAGTTTTTTCTTCCTCTTCTGTGATTTACATAACCACAAAATGATGAGTGAGCCCTGAAAGAAGCTCTTTGATTCTGTGGGACGGACATTTGTGCCAACATTTGGCCAGTCATCACCATAAATGGTTTCTGGTTTCTAGTTTCCCATAATAGAGCCATGAGCTAACCAGTGCTAACCAATACCAAGTGTTGACATTTTCACCGTGTTGAAGCAAAACAAGGAGGAAAAATCTAGTTCAGAGGGGAAATCTCCTTGTATGTAAACATAATCAGTGTCGCTGAAATATTCACAGGATGAAAAGTTGAGTTCATGTGGTCGACATGTGATCTCTCTAGTCAGACTGTATATTTTGCCCTGCTATTATGGTTAGTAAATGCATACCCCTTTGAGAGATAGTCTCACCTCCTTTCTACATCGCTTTTCTTTTTCAAATAGTATAACTTCAGCAGCATCACACAAATACACACACATGTGGCCGGGCTGTGGTAGCAGCAGACTTGATTGCCTGCCTGGTGCTGAAGTGAAGAAGAGAAGACAGGACTAAATGAAACTCCATCCATCTTAATGAAACACAATTATTTTCCACTTATTAATCATTGAAAAATCAATATGTCTCTTCTTGGCCCAGTGTCGGCTGGATTTGTCATTTGAGGCTGAGCTGTTATGTATCATCCTCTGACGCCAGGACAGTCATGGCTTCAGTCACCTGTGTCCTTTAGGAGGAAAAGTGGGGAAAGAAGAGGACAGAGAGAGAAACAAGAGAAAGGAACATAGCAGAGTATAGAGAGATATGGACATAACTGGCAGTTGTAGTGGATGAAACTGGGAGAGGGAAAATAAGCAGAAGAGAAAAAGAACAGAGAAAGTAATAAATGAATAAAAGAGAAAGAGGAGAGGGGGTGAATGGGCTGCTCAGCTCACCCTGTCTCTTCCCTTCTCTCTGAGACAAATGAGAACTCATTAGTGGCTGTTGGTGATTGTGTGTTTCTCCACAGATCAATTTACTAAACACATTGTTTAATGGCTCATTATTAAAGTCCAGGGCCTCCTATTGACTGAGAGAATGAATCCGGGGGGGAGGGGAGCTTAGATTACATATTTTTTATTAAAATGCAATTGATTTAAGCAAAAAATATTTTTTGTATTTATTACCCACCTGTTGTTTACTGTCAGTTTATTGCCAAGAAATTGCATGAATTTTATTATCCGGTGCTCTGAGATGGCATGAAAACAACAAAACAGACTAAACTAAATGCTGATTACGTCTACTCCAACTGTGTCTCTGGTAAATTTGTTACTAATTTGCAATAGAACGTACATTTTGAAGAAATGCAACCCAGATTTTTTTATCAACATGGTGAGGAACAATGATTAACATACAATATATGCAAGTGGAAAAATGTTACCCTTAGCTTGAGTTGTTTAAACCTAAGCACACACAGAAAAGTCAGAATGCAAACCTAAATCTTTTACTTTTCTACTGTGCTTTTTACAGCCACGGGTCAGCCTGATATGCTTCCTCCATAGGACAGAACATTTTGTTCTCTAGAAAACATAAGTGAACTATAATCACAATGTGCTCTAAAAGTGTGAAGACCTGTTTTTCCAAATAAAAGTTGAGAGATTAGAATAAGATCAGAGTGAAACAGGAAGAATATTTCTCAGGAGCTTCAGATCAGGAGAAACCAAAACCTCATATTAGTGTTAAATTAATAACCTATAACCTAAATGACAGTATATGTCATTTGTCCCTATATGGCCCAGAGGACAATCATAAACCCTATACAACGGTTCTGTCATAGGCCTTTGTTGTCAGACAATCATAAACACAATTTTGGAAATCATCACAGTTTCATTAGGTTTGCACACAGAAAACAACTTGGTTACATTGTATCTTGCCTTAAAACAACCTTTGCTGTCATGGCTACAATAATGCAGTAAATGCAATTGGAACAGGCACAGATAACCAGCGCAATGTTTCACACAGGAATCAAATACCAGTGTCCTGAAAGGAAAGTCCCATGAATCCACCCCAACCTCATCCTAATGTAGACTTTTTAGTTGCTCTTCTTCATCATCTAACCTCCCCCTTTGCACTGTCATGATTAATACAGTTGCTAGAATTTGAGTATCTATAACGCGCAACTGCTTGTTGTAATAACCTGCTGCCAGTAACGACATATAGACTCATTTTTACACACACACAGTCTCTGTTAAAAGAAGGTTAACTAATCTGGACAAAGATCCAAGCTTCATTGGAATGGTCCTTTTCTCTACATGGCCACAAACAGCAACTTTTTTTCCATTATCTCTACAGGATAGGCAGTAATTTAAAAAAAGAATATCACTATAACATTTTTAGTTTTGAATTCAAATTTCAGCATCACCGTCCTCAAACACTGCATCTAAAATTTCTGAGCTCTTACTATATCAAGAAGGATGTTAACAAGACTATGAAAATGATTTCCTAAAGACAAAATTTTCCTTTCCTCCTGACAATGATATTTGTCCTACTGGATCTGTAGTTAAGAGAAACTAGTACCAGTGTTGGAAGTGGTACTCAGATCTTTGACTTATAGTAATTAAAAATAGAAATGTAACAATACAGAGTAAGTATGTAAGTCAAAGTCATGTATTCAGAATTTTACTTAAGAAATATTAACATTAAAAGTTATTTGAAGTACCAAAAATAAAAAGAACTCTGTTTGTGGCTATGTAAAGAAAAGTATAGAGGCAGCAGAAGAATGAAATATTCAAGTACAAATACTGCAAAGATCCTGAAAAAGGCATTACTTGAGGAAATGTACTCATACAGCCACTACTAAAACTACTTCTATGATCACTTGTCCATGAAAATGTACAGGCAAGCATTTTCATCAGTCATAAGTAACTTTCTCAAACTCTCAAAACATAAAAAAAAACGTACGTACATCTCTCTTGTTTTTCTCCTCAGCAATGGAATGAAATCCATCAATCTGTCATTCATCAATTTTATTGCCTGTTCTCTCCTCCTCAGCCACCCCAAAACCCCAAAAGGAAAGCTTTTGGTGCTGGTGTGAAAAATTGTCCAGAGAAAAAATGATTCCAACCAGCTCAACCCTCTGTTTTCCCTCTCAATAAAGCCAGCGACAAGACCGGCGCTTGATGTACGAGCGTCGCAGGCGCCTGGGTGTGCAGCAGAGTGCATAAGCAAAGCCATGTTTCACGGCAAACAAAGTGTTCTTTACAGTCGCCACGCCACCCAGATGAGAATATAATGTGTTACAGCACATAACTGCTTCAGGTCAATACTTGATTTGCTCCAGCATGTTGTAGAGCCTCTGCTCTGTTAGTGGTATGGGGATGCATGAAGGGCCACAGAAACAGGACACAGAGGTGGTGGCCAGGGGTTAGGGGACTGTTTCTCAATGTCAGAACTGGGGTGTCGACTGGGTCACGTTCCCTTGAGTCCCTGAAATTATTTACAGGTATGTGAGTCTTCACATACTTGTGTGTGATTGAAATGTACTGCTGTTGAGATTCATACACACATGCTGTATATAAGAAAACTATTTCAAACTGGGAATGAGTAGATTAAAAGAAGACCAAATGTTCCCTTGTGGCTTTTCAAAAGCAGGTAAAAATATTATCCGGTGAACACTTGAGCCACTTAGAAGGACAATCAACTCAACACACTGAGCAACAAGCATTTTATCATATCAGCTGTGTAATCTGACAGAAATGCATATCAAACTATTTACTTACATTTGCAGGCTCATCGGACAAGGAATCTCAACTAATTAGCCCCATAATGAACAGATACACTGCTGGTGTCAGCGTTTTCAATGTATAGGTTTAGGACTTGAACACAGTCTCTGTGTCACCCTGGGAAACTAGTCCATGAGTATCAGAAACCACTCAAATAGTGGATGAGTGTGAGGTCAGTTGCATTTTCTTGGTGAACTGCAGTCAATCCCACCCCTGACACAAAGCTGAAAAAATGTGTCCTTTCAGTGATATAAAATCCACAGTAGATATGTTTGTGTCCACATGAGTCCATATATACTTTATACAGATACTGTAGATCTCTTGTGAGCACACTGGGGCTGACTGACACCTTGCTTCTAAAACTTTACTAAGAAGACTTTTTGTAAGCCTGTTACAGTGGAAGGCTTGAAGCTTGCTGTACCAAGTACTGTATCATAGTGCAAATCCGTGCAAATCCAGAGCTCCTGGGTCCCCATGGTATGAGCTGGTATGAAATGCTGGCACAGTGCACAGACAAACAGAAAGAAAACAAGGCAGTAAAGCCCCATGCTGTTTATGTAGAGTTTAGGAAGCTGGAGGAAAGAAAGTGTGTCAAAGGGAAAGGATGTCATTGTAAGGTTTGAAAAGCATGCAAGTATGTATGTTCTGTGTAAGTGCACATACAGTACAGTACTAGAGTGAACTGTGTGTTACAGACTGTGATACAAAGCAAATAAATACTATAAAATAAAATAAAAATCTATCACAAGATTGTAATCTGTCTGATCTACAGAAAAATGCACACAGGTTCAGTGAGCTGGCACAGGTCAGAGCTCCCAAAGGTGTTTAACCTTGACCCCAGTTTGCTAGATGGCACTCACAGTGGCATCGCCATACTTAGCACACTGACTTCTGTGACACTGATGAGAATTGGTGTGCATGTGTGTATGAACCTGTTTCGATGGGTGTGTGTACGTGTGCATCTCTGCATGAATGTGATACTGAGAAGTCTGTCAAGCCAAGCAGGTCTGTTTAAACCTCAGGCCATCTGTCAGAGCACTTTTATTTAGCTTTCCTGGAGACTCTAGGAGGAGGCCAGACTTCCACTGCCAAGATCAGGCAGTAGCAGTACTGACTCCAAATTGGGGTGAATCTTTCTTTATACAGTACATTCTATAGTAGAATTTAGGCATCTGTGACTGTTTACAAGATACAAATTTCAGAAGCTCATATTAATTTCCTAGAGGCACTGCAGCATTTAAACTACCTGTTTCCATTCGCAGGTTGTCAAAAACTGACATTTTGTGACACCTATGGACACAATTTTTACAGTAAATAAATAAAACTTTTATGTTTGTTATATACTGTAGCATTAAAACAGCTAATAATATTTTCTTGTTGCTTGCATAATTTTCCCCAGTTTCACTAAACAGTAAATGCTAGTCCATTAGCTAATGTTAGCACATTCTGGTTATGTTAGTGTATGATTCAGATTCAGATGACAAAGTGTGTCATTTCTAGCACAGTATAGTATGAAGATAAGAATCACAGATGTTTGAATAAACAAATGTATTGACATGTAGTTACCTTTATTCAGATGCCTATAATTACAGTGTGTACAAACACAGTCTAATATACAATAAATATGAATCTGCAACCTTATCAATCTCCAAGATATTGATCTGATCTTGTGTTTGAATATTTGTGAGTTTGGTGATGATCCGGATCATCACCTACATCCAGGAACCTTTTTTAAAAGGATTCGTCACAATTGTGACATACAACCAATTTCAATATTCCTGCTCCATACATAGTGTCTGGAATGCTTGGACAAAAATTGCAAAATACCATCCACATAAGATCTACAACAAATAATGCCACAGACTTGCAATTAAGATCGAATTCTAGCTGGCACTCTGCTGCATCAGTATCTTCAAAACCTACTGAGCTACATCCTGAAGAATGATATCAATGTGATTCCAAAAGCTAGGGGTAGATTTTCATGGTCAAGGAATCATATTATGAGGGTCACATTGTCATGGGGATATTGTTATTATGTGGAATGGCATTATGAGGATAATGAGCTGCCTTGGCTGAACTGAATTGAATATTTACAGAAGTGCAGAATTATGTAGATGTCTTCTCATTATTGTTATAATGTTCCGTGTACACTGGGATTCTAAAAAACAAAAGAATAAATAGTATTAGGGAGGGTTTCTATGACTTGAATCAAAGCAGCACACACCTTTTGCCTCCTTTCCACGAACCCCAATTAGAAAGCCTCTCTAAATGAATGTGCTGTGTGTTGCTGGAGACACACTGTTTCATGACTTAATCTGGATTGAGCAGAGCACCCTTTTATTAGGTTACACACGGCCGCAATGTGTCTTGTCACTTTGCAGAGACAGCGGCCGATAAAAACCGTTGAACACAATTAGATTGTCATTGATGTGTCAGTGAGATTGTGAGAACAACAGATCGATGGCCGAATCACCGTGCGATATGTGAAGATGTAGATAATGGATAAATAAACAAAAGGAATTCAGCAGGGAAAGGTTGATGAGCTGTGTACAGCCTATGTCTGCATCTCTTTCATATACACATATGTGGAAACACACACACACAAACATGCACACACAAACAGGTCTTTCCTCACACTTTAGCTTGGAGCAATCTCACGACGCTGAACAACAGCGTGAGTGAGAAAGAGAGAGAGAGAAAGAAGACAAACCAATTCCAATACAGCACTAATGGGCCACATCATGCCAATACAATAAATAATGGCCCTTTCAGCTCACTCAATAGTGAGTAAATGAAAATTTAACCTTTCATTAAATGTGGTTGTATTATTTCCCCCGCTTGCTTCACAGCTCTATTTACCTCTGACGCTTTGTGTGTGTGTACAAGGACCATGTGCAAATGTTATAATGTAGGACTGTAAACTGGTGTTAAGTGGTGTACTGTAATATAGTTTGCTGCTGCCATAGGTTATAGTAGATACAGTATGGTCTATAGAAGAGGAGTGTGTTTTTACCTTACTATTAAATTACAGACAGTTAAAGTGGGCTAGTTGTCCATTCACTCACAGTGCAGACAGTTATAGACAACACACAAGTGATCGAAAAGTCTGTTTGAAAAAGCTATAGCTAATTCCCCTAACAGTAGTGTTTTCATATGTAGCATACTTGTTCCTAAATCTTCCTTGATTTCTGCAGGCTGTGCAATGACATTATGGAGAGAAGGCAATAAGTCTCTAGGTATCCTGTCTGGTAGGAGTGTGGATGAAAAGGCTCTGGGCCTGGTCTCCACTGTGGCCAACCTGCCCTCTTAATTAATTAGCACTAGCAGGAGGCGCTGGCCCACAGGAGAGAGGAGGGCCCTCCAGAGGACTGGACAAGGTGATAATGTCCTAAAGGGGAGACATCCCCCCTGCAGATATCCAGCTCAAAATGTACAGTAGGAATCCGGGTTAATGTTTCCTATCACGCGTGGAAACTTTATCTGCATGTGTTAAGCAACCTTCCATCCTAGATATTATGTGTATACACTACAGACTAGTTTTCCCAGTTATATTTTGTAACAAAATGTAACTGACACTTGAATTATGTTCCCTGGTAATGTGTACATACAGTATGTTAGTCAGGGGTGGTTGAGGGAGACAGTGCATGTAAAAAAAAATGCAGGACTTCAACAAAGAAATGGGCACTCAAACTGGTGACTCATACTAAAGTCATACTTGAGTCTCACATACTGTAAATAGATGTTAAAAGTGCCAAGCATTTCTGTAAGAGTTATGGTTTTTAGATGCCTTTTGTAAGAATCCTTTAACTCATCTCAGTGTGCATCTGCACACTGCATGTGACAGGACTGACTGACAACGCCCCCCCCCACACACACACACACACCCATATCCCCCTTATTTAGCAAAGTTAACTTGTTAGACTTGTTGTAATGTCAGGTGTGTTGACTAGTGTTAGACTTGTTATGTTTATAAATGCAATAATATTGTTCAGTTGTTACTGCACCTTTGGCCTTTTCAATATTTGACCAAGACCATTATCTACTTAACCTTGCTGTTACTGTATAAATAATAAAAAAAAAAAAATTTAAAGGTTGAATTATGCTTTAGTTTCTATAAGCTGAGAATGTGTTGCGACATTGCACATTTTAGGAAAACTAAAGAAATAGATTGTCAGTTATGACCGTACTGATGCACTGCACGCCCATCTACCACCCCAACCTTTCACATCCTTACTTTCCGTCCCACAACGTAAACCATGCAGGACTTAAAAGTGAGGAACTGTCTGATGTTAATCTAATTCCTAAAGATATTTGGCTGACAATTTCCTCATGAGCTTGTTTCAACACTTACATGAACAATCTGAGTATTGTGACACAGTGATTTGAGCTGGTTTCTTGTGGCACTAGCTGTAAATGACAATGTTATAAAGACACTCTGAGAAAGAATGGTGGTAGTTAAGTGTATAATTATAATGTCATAACAAAAGTTAAATTAGCTGTTTACTCTTACAACAATTTAGCTTAAAAACAGGATATCGAATGAGTTCTTTGCTGCTTTTCATGTAAGAAAGTCAAAGTTATTACTTGAACTGTTTACTTAGATCCTCGTGACCCATGTACTCTTAGCATATGTGTGGTGTTGTGATTTATCCTTGTTTTGTTTTTTGTGTGTATGCATGTGTTTGAGTGCGTGTGTGTAAACTTCACTCTCTTCTGCTGTGTGTCTCCAATAATGAGCATGTGCACCTATTTCGCCCGGGGCCTTCATACACAATTTAGCCAGAAAGCCATAGCTGATCATGATTTAGCTTTTGACATGGCTCGCCCTGAGGCGAGGGGGGACTAATACAGATACCTGACTCCCAGACCGCAATGGAGGAAAGGAGAGAGAGAAAGTGAGAGGCCTTATATTGACTAAATGATAAAGAGGTTGGTAATGATAAATAACAGTCATTTTATTGTGGAATTCCCAGAAAAGACACATTCTACACAATATATAAAAAGAGAAATAATAGACGAGAAAGTTGCTTGCTGGGGTCTCAACGCACTCACTCCCTACAGAGCTGCCCATTCTTAAACTCCAATATTCCTCTGCTTGGGTGGAGGTCACAAATTGTGTTAGAAGGACCTGCTGCTATGAATACTACATAAGGCTGATGCAGAGTGGCAGCGTAATCCCTGTTTCTGGCACTAGGAGGAGGGCCCATGCAAGACAGCACCAGTCTTGCCCATGGGCATATCTATCTCTCCTAGTATCTCTATTCTGTGAATCTTTCTTTTCCTTAGTGGGCCAGGGTGTCTTTGTCTCTCCCTCCTTGGCTCCTGTTCTATCTGTCAGCATGGTCCTTGCATGGTTTTCCCAGCACATCAGGGTGGCAGGGGAGCATGTCTCTGCAGCTTTTTCTCTGTGTTACCTCCAAGGGCTCAGCTATCGCTAAGACAAGATGGCTGACCCTCTAAGGACAGATAAAGTTCTGGTGCAGAATGAATCACATTATGTACAAGATACATGTTCAGGTAGTTGGAAGAGCTGTGAAAGAAGAAGGCATTGTCTGTGTTAATACAATTTATAAAGAGCGATTCTTCAGTTTTAGTCTGAAAAAGAAAAACATGCAACCTGTTCAAACATATTAAGTCTTTAATACCTCAGATCTACGATGAATGAGAGTCACCTGGAATTAAAGATCTCATTGTCACATTGTGGTTCATTTTATGTTTCAGTGTCACTCACATCAAATGTATGATACTGAAAAAAGATGTTCCCAGCTTTGTTGGTGTGTGAGACTGGTGGCAGCTAGTGTGTGTGCTTCCCTCAGGAAACCTCCGCAACTCTGCAGTTCTTGAATACTGAGTGGAGAGTGGCCCAGAAATGAGCAGTCAAATCCAATTAAATTACTCAGATTAAATTGTAAAATGGTTATGGAATACCTGATCGAATTACTCACATTCAGGGGATTTTGACAGCAACCAATTAGTTCAAAGTACACATGCTCGAATTAACACCTAGAGAGGACAGTGCCTTTATTTGAGGAAAATGATACCTCATAATTACATCATATTGGAAAAATCACAAATTATACAGCATGCATTTAATAAAAAAAATGGAAATGGTTTATAGGTCTTGATAAGACAAATCTAACCTTGTCAACAGTGCAGTGTGGCTAGGTTTGCTAAATTAAAGAGGAGAAGTTATTATTGTTTCAAAGGAGCTTAAGGGCCGACTGCTGCTCAACACAGGCACTCTCAGCACAAAGAAAAAAAGAAAAACCATCAGAGCAGACTGTAGTTAACTCCTCCTCTGGTAATTGAGATACAGTGTGTTGAGAAGCCACTAACAGTTACCACAATTTAATTTTGAAGTAGGTCTTTCTCGTTAGATTAGCCAAATTAGACACTTGTCATTTCCCCGGTAATGACGAAATTCTTTAGAAACCCCTGGCTAAATTGTACAAGGGACTTCCTGACCTTTTTAACATTTTAAATTTAGCTTCTCAAGGTGCCTTTCCAAGGTGAAACGTGAGTAATGAGATATAAAATCAGCCTGTTAATTGGCTTTCAGCAAATTTAGATCTGCAAGACCAACATATACATTATCTTTTTTTTAAAAGAGAACCCTTTTAGCTAATAAAATTATTAATCTTGCCCATACAGTAATTATCTCTGTAATTATGCTGTAATTGCACATACATCAAGGCCACCTCATATAGTAGGCTTGAGCTTGCGCCTGATGATTTTCTTCACATCATGTAAAGACATTATTCTTAACTAATGTGATAGAATTGGCATTTCCATTGAATCAGAATTGTTAAATGATTGTGTTTAAAACAGCACAAGTAAGATGTTTCAATGTTTACAAGAATTAAACAATATAACCACAACTATATTTCTTAAGCATTTCAATAGCAGCTATATTAGAATAGAGTTAAAGGAATAAATGATCTATCCAGTTATTTAAATTGCTTAATCATAAGAACACACAAGCACATGACTTACTTAGTTGATAGAGTTTTACATGATACAGTTTGGCTGTAACAACCTGGCTAGTGCCTCATTTTGTTTTTCTTCTGCTACTGTCTTGTTACTAGACATGATAATGCTGCTTTAATTACCCCTTGGTCAGCCCACTTACAAACCTATTGCCGCAGCAGTCAATATCCCCAAAGATCCATTCATGCCTCGGCTGATGGTTAACTTGGGAGCCTTTGCTGAGTGCTTTAGCCTAATTGATATCCTTATTTAGCAATGAGCCAGTGGGAGTCGAAGGGGAGTTAAATGGAGCAGTTTACCAGGCAGCAAGCACGCTAAACCAGATCCCTGACACCACCACCATGGTTTGCTGCAGCCCGGACAATGATTTATGCCAGCTAATTTATTGTTTCAAATTGAATGATGCCACTTTTGTTTTGGTTTCACTAATGACTGCCTTCACCATTTGTCTGTTCATTTCTTTTTTCAATGAACACAGCTCAGAGCAAATGTAGTCAAAGATATTTTACACAGCAAATATTACTTATCTCTCAGACCACTAACACTAGGACTAGGTCACAGACATCTAATACTGATACTGATACTTTAGCAGCTTTTGGGGGGTATTAAAGCTACCTGCTACACACGCATGCATCCACACATGCAATAGAGTACACTTCTAAACATAATCAACCAGACCTCTCCCTACAAATTTTTATACTTTGTCTCTAATTTACTTACACATGAAGCAATATTTGAGACATGACTGTAAAACGCCATTCGCAGAACTGCAGGATTTCACACAGTTCACTTTCAGCAGAGCAAAACAACAGGTATAACCCAACCTATAATCAGCCGTACAAGAACAATGCATATCCTACAGGTCAAACAAAGCCATTGGGAGCAATGGGAAAATCAGATTCTTCTTTTAAACTGGGTTTGTAGGTCTCTCCCTCCTGCCTATCTCCTCAGATATGTCTCCCTTAACAGCTCAAAGTAATTAGCAACAACCACATGCCAAAGGTAGGGTAGCTAACATACACAGAGTAGGCAGACCTTATCTTTAATTTCAGACAATGAGATTCTCTGTGGGGACTTGTGGAGAGCTGGGAGCTATAAGGTAGGCAGGGAGGCCGCCCCTCCCAAGGTCACTTCACTGAAACATGCTAGTCTGGGGACAATGGAAGCCCACTGTAAGTGAGCACACATTATGAGAGGTTAATTATCAATTTTAGAAGCCACTTGTTTTTACACAAATCATAATTTGGAAAATATCTGCTGCCAATGTGAATCTATAAACACAATCTTCTCTCATTGTTTCAAACTTTGTTTTTGAGTGATGCCTCCGAAAGTCCTTCAGGGCTTCCCATTAGTCACATTGTTGACCACAGAGCTCAGCCACAAAATGGCCTCGTCAGCCCATTCTTTATACTGTCAGGATGAAGAAGAGCATAAACACACAGAGTCAATAAAGTCATATGAAATTCTTGATATCGAAACATTGCGTGTCCCAGTGACTGATTAAGTGTCCAGGTTCAACGGTGATGCACTCACATCTCAGAGGGGAAATATAGCTAGGGAAAAAGAGAGTGAAAGCATAATACTGCTGTACAGGATTTTGCTCTAGTTGCTTGTGCTTCTGAGGCATAGTGGTTGGTATTGTGTGTTATGTTTTGCTGTTGTGTTCTAAAAACGACTGATGTAAGGACTGTCTAGTAATCAGCATTGTGGATGGAATCATTAAAGTAACATCCAGTGCAAAGGATGAAATAAATCTGGGAAAGTCCATACAGTCTTGCCGTGGTGAAAACAAATGAGTTATTTCAACTTTACTTCCATTATCCGAAAAATGTCTGGTAATGGATGTTGCAATGCCTTTTCTTCTTTTTCTGAATTTAACATTGACTTAGACAAAGGTGGTAAGATGAGAAAAGGGAACGACAGAGATTAAAAATGAAAGAGAACACAGACACTTCTCCAGGTCTTCCAAATGAATATCCACAGTTGGCTTCACATGATATTGGCCAAGAGGCGGGGTCCACCCTGGACAGGTCGCCAGTCTATCACAAGACTGACACTAAGAGACAGACGACCACACACACCCACATTCACTCCTACGGGCAATTTAGAGTCACCAATCAACCTAAGCTGCATGTCTTTGGACTGTGGGAGGAAGCCAGAGTACCCGAAGAGAACCCACACAGGAACAGGGAGAACATACAAACTCCACAAAGAAAGGCTCTCACAGTTGGCCCGGGCTCAAACTCAGAACCTTCTTGCTGTGAGGGGACAGTGCCTTGACATGCTGTAGCCATGACTATGCCTAAAGTTTGCTTGACGTGTCCCCCATGTGTAGGTGACCTGCTCTCCCAGGTCACCTACAAGAAAGCCACAATATTCACATTCCTTCTGAGCGGAAGCTGCTCCTCAACTTAGCTGCAGTTCTAGGCTGTGATTATCACAGCAGAAGACTGGACAGGCACCTCAGAAATGCCCACGTAGAACTGGTTCAAAAGCAGGTCCAGCAGATGATTAAGGTGGTCAGTAGGTGGAGGACAATCTCCCTCTTTGCTGCTTTAAGAGATATAAACCAGCCAAACCAGTGGCCAGCACACTTGATGAGGAGGGCCAGTCGGGGAGTGATGGGCATGTGGATGCTCCAGATCCAGAGAAGAACCACATGCTCTCACCCTCACTGCAACAAACATCTCAAAAAAGGGTTAGGTCCCTGGAATGAAGACTTGCAGTGATGCAGAAAAACCTCTAGCAGCTCCAGGAGAGCATCTGTCCAAAGTGACGGCTAAGGAAAGAATGTAGTTACTGCTAGAGGAAGAAGCAGGGCCAAGTGGGGTGATGATTGAGTAGGTTAATTTGAAGGTGGCATCAGTTACTGACACTTAATGCTTAAATGTCATACTTTGTGTTTTTACCAATAAACTGTGTTGCACCAAAAGAAAAAAGTAAACAAAATGCATAGGGATATGTACATTATGTGCATGTAAACTGCTAGACCCACCTACAGTATGTTTAACTATTCTCAGAAGGTCAATTATTTTTTTCCCCAGAAGAAATTAAATTTATATCTGTAAATAAAATGCCTTATAAGTATTTGGACACCCTACAAAGGTCACTTTTAAACAAAATAAATAATGTTGGCCCAAGGACTGAACTCTGTGGAACCCCACAGTTCACTCACAACATTTCAAAATTTGTTATCTACTAATACATGTTGTTATTTAAATGGAGAACATAGCCATGGATGTGTCACTCCCCCTGATGCCATAATTGTGCAACTTGTGATTAAAAACTGACAGGAATTTTACTGTTTTAATGAGTTTGAATCAAATTCAGTAACGCACTTCATAAAGTTTGAAACCACATCTTTAATGTATTTCAACATTCCAGTCTCATGCCATAAACTGATGACTGGGAACTTGGTATCACCTTCACTATTAGGCAATACAGCATTTGGATGGTATTAAACTCAAGAGAGTATCATATAAAAACAGTCTCTGCCAGGCTGCAGCTCCAATTTAGCATTAACACACACAAACATTCCTGGTTTTAGTGAACCACCGACTTGACCTGAATGTTTTTTGCACAGAGGAATGAGTGAGTGTGTGAGAGAGAGAGAGAGACATGGAGTTTTGGGCAGACCATGTTAAGATCAGTGCTTGGGGCTAGGCAGGTTGTTATGCGAAATGCTAATAAAGCTTCCCTGCTCTCGGTGCAGGTCAGGCAGCCTGTACTGACTCGCCTTGACACTTCACACACATGCTGTCTTCCACCCTTTTTAATCATTTTTGATGATGCCATCCATTTAATTTGAAAGGGCTGAGCCACCCAAACATTTTCACCATCTGTAAATAGAGGTTTGTTTCAGCATGTCTGCTGAATTGTGACCTGACATGGTGAAAAGCTGGAGAGTAAAATGCTGTTTGGGTTCAGGAGGATAATATTAGATCCTCGCTGGCCTCACTAGTAGTGACTTGTAGGAAAGATAAATTAGTGATTGATGTTGTAGTGGGTAAAAACAGATGGGGTAATTTTAATAATGCACAAACAGTCCACACAGATAGATGTAGATAGATGTTCCCTACTAGAGAAAAATACTGTACTTTGTTTAGATGCTCACTTCTTTTGTCAACCATTTAAACACAACATTTTACATGGAAACAGCTAAAATAAAACAATGTATTAAAATGTGAAAACGTTTGCCCTAATTTGTTGCAGTGCAAGAGGGAATAAATACAAGATAGGTCAAATTTAATAAAGGCAGCAAAATGTTCTGGTTAAGTCACCAAATCAGGTTGTTTGTGAGGAACTTTTTTTGAGAAAGTGTATTACCTGACAGATTTTAGACTACAGACAACTCTATAAATTCTTAGTGAAAAATCTCAGAGCCTGGAGCCAACATAGTCTGGTCAGAAATGAACCCTGACCATGCTGCTTGATTCACAGAGAGGAAATAGCATCTTTTATTGGAGTCTGAGAGATTTATTTACTGACAATGTGGTGGATGTTTAAGGAACATAATAACCAGGGATTTCGCCATCCAATTTACTAGTGTCTCCTTCTAAAAACATAACTGTGAAGAAATAAGACAAATTCTACAGAAAATAACAATAGGCACACCGTTACATCACCTTTTGGAAATTGTCAGGATACTATACACTTAGAGTCAAAGACAGGATAACCCAAAAGGCAAGTGGGGATGTCTGTGAGCTATTAAGTATTACCATGACTCCCAAGATAAAGATATACATTACTGGACTAGACTGGCAAAGAAAGAAGGAGAGACCAGCACAAACAGATAGCAGAAGTAAGGTACAGTACATATGTCCATAGAATAAGTAATTCAAGTGTATTACCTCTTAGCAAAGGCACAGATAGATGTGATGGTTCTATGTGAAACAGCTGGAGCTCTCAAACAGGACTCAACTCCATAAGAAGCCTTTTTGTTCATTTCTAACAGTGACTGATCCAGTGTTATACCCTCTGTGCTCTACTTGCAACATGTACAGCAAACCTTCATTTATTGCAGCCTAACTTAGTTGTGTGCATTTGCATGCACAGAGGCATGTTTTTCAAGGCGAAGTAAACAGAACTGTTGTGCGCACTTTCATCAAAAAAGCATGGTTGTGATCATGGCCACAAACCAGCATGTAACCAAAAGCTGGAAAGGAGAAATCGACATAATTATTAATTAGTCGGTATTACTGAATGGAAAAAGTCTGTCTTTGGTTTCCTCCCAAGAGCTTAATCGAACGCAGCCAAGATGAAGCGAAGCTAAACAACACCAGGCAGTTAATCTCCACTAACATACAGTTCAGATGCTGATAATATCCAAGGGTCTTAAGTGAGCAAGGAGGCCCATGCTTTTTAGATTTGCTTGTTTGCTGTTGTATGCTGTCTTTAAGTGGTCATTTATTAAAGCCAGCCATCTTTCATAGAGCCCTAATGCATTTCACTATTCCAATGCTAATGACGGCCTGAGAACGTATTATTCAGCATTAGTTTCATTTCCCTTTGAGCCTCAAATGCGACAAGCCGTCTTGTAACAATTAGAGCTTTAACTTGCATAAGGCACACCACCCGCAACCCTTTTGACAGACACAAAGCACAAAACAGCAAACAGCAGCGGAAGCATTTCAACTTAGTTATCAGGAGCAAACAGCTGTTGAGAATTAATCAGGTTCCATCAGATCTGTCGCTAATATTTAGCAGTCTCAATGAGGAAAGCGGTGGCGGCTGAAAACAAATGAAATGTGAAGGTTGCCGCAGAAGCTTGACTCTGATGTCTGTCCTCTTCTATCTGACATGAATGGGTGCTTCTTCCGGTGCTTGTTCATGTGTGTGTTTATGTTTTTATGTAAAGTCTGACAAGTATAAAATAGGCATGTGTGCGTCATCTGTGGTTGTACAGGATGTTCTTATATTGTATGTGAATGTGCTTTTTGTGCTTGCTGGTGTTTGAATGCATTTGGAAAAGTTTACAGGATGTGATAGTGTGTGCATGTGGTTTTCTTTATTCACTGCCTTTGTGTGTGTGTGTGTGTGTGTGTGTGTGTGTGTGTGTGTGTGTGTGTGTGTGTGTTTGTGTGTGTAGGCTAAGGACTCCCCACTGACCTGATGCTTGGCTACAGACAGACTGAGTGGAACTGGCCATATTACTGCTCTTACCCTGCCATCTGCTGGCTCACATCATTCTAGGCCCTGCATCCATCTCTTCATCATAACTATACCAACTCTTCCATCCAACACACACACACACACATCACACACACGCATGCACACGCACAAGCATGTCTCTCCCTTGCTGCTTCTTTTTTTCTCTATCCTTGTTTCAATTTCACTGCTTTGCTAAGTTCATCTTTGTCTCTTCTGTTCTCCCTCATTTCATTTCTCTTTACACAGCAGCGTCACCTGCACCCCACATCCCTTTACACACCCCCTCCTCAGAGAGAAAGAAAAGGGAGAGAGCAGAGGTAGAAGGAACTACAGGAGAGCAGGAGACGATTGTTATCGAAAAATAAGCACCGTGTTTGAAAGGGATTTTAATTGAGGCATTCGTTATATTTGAAAAGGTGAGCTCCTGAGGGGACAGAGGGAGAGGAGTGGCGACCCCATTCATATCCTCAGACATTCATAAAGAATGGCATCTTTTGACTTTCCTTTTTAAAACTGTGCAACCTCAAATGACCTAAATATAGAGGAGAGGAGGCAGACACAGTAATTCCCTGAACCAGAGTACAGGACGGTGGGATACAACTGAGGACTCCAATTAACAATGACGGAAGGCCCAGCCAACCAAAGTAGAGGGAAAATGTTCTCTCTAAAAGCCCCCAAAGGGGATGTCAATCTATCTCTTTTCTTTCTAAAAACCTCCACACTCTGTCTACTAGCTTTTTTCATCAGTTTTTCTTTTTTGCACTCTCTTCTTTCTTTCTTTCACTTCCTCGCTCCTTTTCCCTCTTTCTCTTCTTCATTCTGTCTCTGTGCAGTAATTATGTCATTAATACTGTGAGATCCCAATGATTGTCCTGCTAATACCAGCTGTCCGGTCTGTATTTCTACAGCTTAACTTAAGAGGAAGTCGACAGAGTGCTCATTTGCTGTTGTTTGGTAAGGTCAGCTCTTTATGAGCCCCACTTCCAGTAAAGCAGAGGGCCCCTTGTGTTTTCTTTTACTATATCTGACTAGTCAGTTAATCTTGGGTATGCAGTTTATTGTAAAATAGCTATACATGGACAGCAGCTTGAGACAAATTCAGTAGCTTTGCAGGTTTTTGCAGGTCTTGCACTCCCTCCTTTCTGGGTTAGATGTTGCCCACATGCACAGTTCTGTGCTGACAACAGTGACTGCCTTGTCACATTAAACTTTTTCATTCTGTCATTTAATGTCTTATGCAGTTACTAATGCAGTTACTAAGTGATGAGGTGTTCTCATAATATTAGTTAAAAAAAGTTTTATCCTTTCACGTTGGGAAATACCCAAAGGCACTCCTCTGTGTAAGCATCCTTGATGATTTATGCAATGTAACCAAGGCGGCATCCTTGATGATGAAGTTGTGAAACTTTGTTGGAAGCACCATACCCACAGAAGGTATTTATCATCAGCCTTCATTTTTCACTGTCAGAATGTCTACCATATCAGTACAGTAGAACATCTGGGAAAATGCATTAAAAAAAGATACTGAAATGCTGTAAAAGTTGTTGATAGCAACTTGTTGATAAAAAAAAATGTTCTTTGTTCTTTTGTCCATTCTTGATGGGTAAATTAAGAAACTATTTCAGCAGTGAGGAAAAAACAATACAAGCACATGCAAGAGCTTGACTGCTCAATAATTGAAAGGGTCCAAACCTCAATTTGCTACTTGTGTGAAGAAAGTTATTAAATGAATGTGTGTAAGACCTGCAAATGATAAGTCATCTGCAAAAAACTGCACATGCAAATATAAAAATCAGATACACGTACTCATGCATGCAGATACACACAGACATGTTTACATGCACATGAACAAACATAAATACTTCTGCTCTTGCAAAATCCTTTATAACAAATCTGATAACAATCATGGCTCAGTAATTATCACTAATAAACACCAGTTTTGTTATTTCACTGAGTTGCCTGCCAACCTTCTTTGGTACATTTAATTTAGACTTCTACAATGAGTTATAAAAAGCTCCATTCAGAATCAAAGCTGTGCTGGCCAAATCTCACACCCAGTGTTAATGAGTAGAATGTTTCTCTTGAGCATATTGGGATGTGGATTAAAACATGTATAAATATGGTCCAGATATATTGGTTAAGGTTTAAATGAATGCCATCAGACTTTTATTTGACCAGGAGTTCATTCAGGTTGTATAGTTACCTGGTTTCTGGAGACTGTCGTCCTCTAAAATACAACAGTGTACATCATTTGTGCCAGAAGGTTATTACAGCAAATTGTTATGTGTTATAGTTTAGTAACATCTAGCTACTGCAGTAATTATGATGAAAGTCAATGAGCAGATAACATGACATATTATATCAAGGCACTAAGTCCACATTAGGAGGAGGAGGTTGGGGTGGATGGCTAGGAACACAAAACACAGGACTTTCCCTAAGAAAAATCAAGTTCATTTCCAGTGTGCTTGTGTTTTTGTTCCTAATTGTAACAATATCATTTTGTTTGTGAAAGTGACTAAGTATTTTTTGCATTTAGCACCCAAATACACAAAAACTCTTCAACAGTTCATTTGTCACATAACTGTACAGATAGATGAGCAAAACCACAAATTCTTCAAAACTGCAACAGACACACTGATTGATGTGTGATGCAGGGCATGCTCCATGTTTTAAGAGTCTAGTTCATTATTACCATCTTTAACATTTTTGTATAAATTTAAATCTAAATGTAAGTCTAAATGTGCATGTAATAGCTTTAATACTATAAGTACAACAGAAACAAACTGCCACACTAAGTTGCACAACGACAGTCATTTGCAGTAAAGGCACATTTCTAATATCAGAGAGCACGTTCTGAGCAAGTGACCAAGTTGAGGTGTGATCTGTTATTTAGACAGGTTGGATGCACTCCCTCGCAGCCTGAAATTTCCCCCAGGGCTCACTTCCATTTCTCACTGTCATGGATTTGAATCTTTTTACCACTGAACTCTTACAATTACTGAACATTCATCACCTGCCTACCTTCTTAGCCACCTAGATACTGTGTGGAGACCAGAGATATGGGGCCGTCTGGTGCAGTCAAGAATACCAAGTAAAACCACTGCAAACACAGCAATGAATTCCTATATCATGGAATGGCAAGAATTTTGATTGTTTTGGTGTCTGCATGTGCATGTTTTTGAAGTAGGGTAACGGATTTGACAGGTCAAAATATTTTGTGATACCTTTAGTGATTTAATTATTAGAAATGTTTCTATTACAGAAGTTATATTGTAGAGTAATGGCATAAATTAATTCATTGATACATAGTTTCTCTCAAAAAAATTAAACTGTAAACCTAAAATAACTTGAAATGATCTTTGATCCATTCATACCCCTCTGTAGCTACACTGACCTATAACCAAATGTCACAGTATATCTACAGTGTGCAGCTTTCTTTTCATGAATAAAAGGCCTTCTGTGTGAGGTGAGAGGATTTGCCCCCAGTGGCAAACCCCATCACGCCCTCCAGTGTGTTACTCACTTGTAGAAGTCCCTTAATACTAACCCAGGAAGCATAAATATATTATAATCTCATCAACTGTCCATTTATACAGGTGTCACCCTGTCTTGCAACTTGATTTCCAGGAGGGCAGCAGTTTTTCCTGTGGCAGCGATTGAAGTCACAGCATTATTATCAGGCAAAGTGTATTCATGATAGCAGAAGTCCGAGTGCCCTGTGGCTTTGTAATATAATACCAGACCTCTTTATCAAATTTAACAGTTTATTGGAAACAGCTTTTACACATGATTTAGGCATAGGGTGGTAAGGCAAGGCTCCAGGTATCCTCCTAACACCTCCCACACACCCAAATGCACATATACACAAACATATTATGAACTCACAAACATGCTCACACAGCGACACTCAAACACACACACACACACACACACACATATATTGTGTGTTACACCTTCCTGCTCCTCTTGTGTAGCTCTTCTCCATGTCATATCAAAAGCAAACCTCTCATTGGGTGAGGTGGCGGCTTTTCTGTGAAGGTCTTTTTGTAGTTTTGTGGTTCGCTTTCTTTGAGGAGCAATGTGATAACAAAAGCGTGACTTAACAAACAGACCTTGTCCCGCACAGCCAGATTTAATTAACTAATAGGCTACTTAATGTGACATTTACTGTGTATAAATAGATATACTGTACACACAAAAGGGCATACATGGGCCAACACATGGACACTTGAATGCAAGCAGCTATGCAGCAAGTGCAGAAAAAAATTGATTTTTTATTTATCTGCTTCATTTCTAATTTTTCTCACAGTGCATTTCAAAAAAGCTGTCAAGCTTCAATCTCTTTCTATAAGAAATGACTTTTATTCTAACTCCAACAACTATATGTGTGGGCATAAATCTATACTGGGCATTTTCTGGGCTTCCTCCTCCTTTAAGCTCATGAAGTTACATTAGGTGCACATGTTCATGATATACTGTATATTAGACTCTGAAAACATTAAATGCTGATTTATTCTCATAAGTGCAAGGTCATAATTAAATACCATTCTTAAATTTAAGGAGACAGTTCACCACTTTAAATAGTTTAGGAACTAACTAAATATGACATCCAGTGTCACAATATAATCATAGTAACATGTTTTCCTCTCTCATAAGATTTCCTATGGGGACGGTAAATAGAAACCATCAGTTCACCGACTAATGATTTAAAGGAATGTCAGAGGTCATGCGCAGGCTATTAATGATCCCTTTTAACAAAAAGCACACACAGGAGCCATCCAATCAGAGGGAGCTGAGAAGTCACCTGGGACCTGCAGAAGAAGATCTGTCTGGTTAAGGTTAAACTAAAGAAGAGCAGAGGCTGAGCAATCTGCTCCGATGTGTGTGTGTGTGTGTGTGTGCAAACAAGTAGCAGATCAGACAACTGCCTAACAAAGTGTGTGAATGCATGAAAAAAAAACAGTTTTATGTTCATTTATTCTATTTATACTCATATATACATTGTATCATTATTAAACATACATATTACATATTTAAGACATTGTGTTTTAAGTCAGTTAAATGCTTTGCAGTATGTTGTTTTCTTCTGTCATTCTGTTTCGCATGTAAAGGTTAATTTATATGTTTTTGAATATCATAAAAACTAAAAAAAAAAGGTGACTGGACATCTACTTTTACCATAGCCTCTGGCTAAACAAATTCCACCCTCCTCATATTTGTTGGCAAAATTGCCATATTCAGAACACTCGCTTAAAATGTTGCTGGTGTGCCACAACTTAAAGATTTCCACTGTATTTAGCAACTGCAAAGCTTTAAGAACAAACATTCATTAATCCTTTCAGCCATGTCAGGATCTTGACAGACGTTATCTGTGCAACAAGGAATAAGCTTTAAGCATGACTGACCCAAGACCTCTGTCAAATGTAATTCTTGTCTGTATACGCCCCTTCGTTTGGTATTTTTTATGGCTTGTCTTTTTCTATCATTATGCACTTATTCTGTTCAATTCTATTTTATTGTATTCTATTCCTGTTGCCTCTGACTAAGGTTCCCATCAGTCCTGTGGAAGTTAATTATGGGAGCCAAGCTGTTGAGGGGTTCAGGAGAAGCTTTTTTGCATAAAAACTGGATGTACACCAAGTCTGGCAACGCCACCGAGCATTGTCTGCTGTGATAAAATATGGACGGAAGTGCTGCTAGGCAAATCATTTATCAGCCAGGTTTAGCATGCACATGTTAAAATGAAAGACTGTGCTATCTGCATAGGTTGTGTGAGGTTAGTTTAGTGTAGCCAACACTGTTTGTTGTGTATAAATGGCATGCTGGTTGTAGCCCCTGTGGGACATGATCAATCACATATTGCCTGCTTTGCTCTCTAACAGCTACAGTATGAGTAAATCTATTCAAAATATTCAAACTAACATTTCAGTCCCACCGAAACTACATGCTTTGTTGCTTTGTACTTTCTGTGCCTATATTTGGCAACCATGCTTAAATTTCAAAAACCCAATTTTCCCCTTAGTACTATTTTTAAAAACAATCAGCTCTTTTGCCATTCTTTGCAAGACCTCATCCATTTAGTATTTTAGCATTAATGGTCTAAATATAACATATTTCTTTTGTATACAACTAAACTTCAACAGCAACTACATTTGAAATAAAATATAATTGTGTCTGGATTATGTTTTTTCTTTACACAGTGGAGATATGTTGTTAATTTACGAACATATCAGTGAAATGTTCCCGGATTTCCGCCAAAATATCAGCTCATGCATTGCCACAGTCCTGTAGTGACTACACTACTCAGCTCTCGCAGCGCTTGGCTAAGGTTAGGGAAAGCCTGTTGTTTGCTTTGATCCAGGAAACAGT